>NC_135779.1:11430310-11536412 GCF_028453695.1 Augochlora pura
AACCCAGCCAATTTTTCCACGAGCGAACAGAAGTCGCAGACTAGCGACGATACAAGAATACGCTTCCGTTGTTCTGCAACACTGTGACTGATGACTCACATACCTACGTGCGTTGCGTAACTGGTTGCCCGCTAAAATCAACCGCGGCTATAATATGGCTGTTAAAGCTCCGCTCAAGTCCCGACGGAGGAGTAAACGAGATTCCGCGGAACGATAACTTCGACTTTTCACAATGGCCGTCGCCCGGTTCCAAAGGAATAGAAATTGTCCGCGATAGCGTCTGTCGCAACCGATAATCCTCTGCGTTAGGGGTATTGGAAAGTTTCGTGGCGCAATCGCAAAGATTCGTCCGCGGCGCCTGATCATGCATTCACGTGGGTGGAAAACGCGCGTGCATTCACGCGTGCATCGCGGACGCGCCTCGGACTGGCCTGGTGACAGGAGGGAGGCCTAACCGTACATGCTAGGATGGTTCTTCCGGTGGTGAGGGCATGTCCGGTGCGCCTCAGACAATGCTCCAACGATGAATCGCGTCGGAAAAGTCTTTCAAGTGATTCTCAACTGCTATGAATAAACCATAATTCCTGGTTCAAGTGCTCCGACGCGGGTACGCGCTGAAATTTACACGTTCTGCCGCTAAACAGCCTCGCCTTTGGTTGACTCGCCTTGGAGAATTTTGACCTCGAGCAACTAATACGCGCTAAACTCTTAGGCACGACGCGCCACTATAGTGGTTTTCGTGAATGTTCCGTGCTTTACTAAATTGTTTTATTAATTAGTAAAGTAAACGATTAACCCCTTGCCGTACCATTTTCTTCACAGTTACTGCGATTAAGAATTTCTTCAATTGACATCATTTCTTAGAAGGAACAGAATAGTAACATTTATTCCGTGCCTGAATTTATTCGAATACTTAAATATTAATAACAAGGAATTAGAATTTTATTCCAATCTTAAAATCAATTTTTATTCCAATTTTATAGTCAATCATCTCAAAGTTGTCTATTTATTCGATTTATCTTAAGATTGTCTAATTATACGATTTATCTTAAGGTTGTCAATTTATTCGATCATTTGCAGATTGTATATTGTAAAAATAACAAACGTGTAAATAGATACTAAAATATTAAGATTTTCCTTATCTCCGTAACTCGTGCCGTGTTTCATACTTCCTGTTTTGAAAATAATGAACAATATTTTGATTCTTAAGATTTTATTTTAAGTCGTTACTGTCAGAAAAACAGTAATAAATATACAGGGTGTTGCGGAAGTCACTTATAATTGAGAAATAAGGGGTTCCTCAGGTCATTTGAAGTAACTTTTTCCTTTACGAAAACTTTCTCCGAAGCGTTGTTAACGAGTTATTAATGAGAAATTCTGACCAATAAGTGGCAAGCTCGGCAGCCTAGTGTTAAACGAGCTCGCCCCTCATTGGTCAGTGTTTTTCGTTAATAACTCGCAAACGACGCTTCGGAGAAAGATTTCGTAAAGGAAAAAGTTACATCAAATGACCTCAGGTACCCCTATTTCCGGACATATTTAGGACACCCTATACAATTGAAATGCGTAGAATAAAGCAAAAATACTGTTCTTCCATCGGTAATGTGTTAAGAAATATTATAACAATATAATAACTAAAATACAATATAAATAATTCGAAACAATTCGATAATACCCAACTCTGGTTATTTCTCAATATTTAACCACTAAAATTGTTACAGCACTTTTCAAGATAATTTTTATATTATGAAAAATTAGATTTCAAAAATTATTAAAAGTATAACCGTTGTTGCATGAGTTACTAGATTCAAATTCATATGCATAAAATACATTTTATCATATAAAATGGAAATGCTATATGTCAGAAAAGTTAATTTAGTATTAAAATTAAGTTAAAATGGCTTCGAGTGCAAAGGGTTAAATTTAGAATTATATATTTAACCTGCGCATAAAATGATGTTAAAAGTGGAGAATATGGCTTGAAATTTATTCTCCCGATAGAAGAGAAAACGAAGAGTTCGCTTTCAATGACCAGTTAGATTCGCCCGAGCGCAAGCGACGCGGCGACTTTTATCGTTGAACAAACAGCCGTTAACAATTTCACGCGCAACGAGTCGGTGACAACGAGCCTCCGCCTTTGTTTTTCTTCTTTTCCTAACAGGAATCACTGTGATTAACTTTCCCCGTTCTCCGGTCGATCACCAAAGAAGAACGGGTACGGACCGCGAACCCATTTATCCGGCCTGCAATCTCGACGTGGTATTACGTTTAAATTAATAATCCCCGTTGCGACGCGTGATTGCCGCCACTCGGAAACACGTCCGTTACACGCGTGTTATTACCGACCGCGTGCAATTTCAATAATAATTATAATCAAGCGCGGTTGCGCGTCTCGGGACGGAAAAAACACTCCGCGAATGCGCGGCCGCTTCCACCCCTGGAACCATTTCGCCCAGTTCCGAGAGACCTCGACGCCGTTTGAATTCGCATCGCGCGATACGGATCGCCGTAGGAATCGTTCCCCCCCGGTTTTCGCGAACTTTTCCTTTCACGACACATGTGGACGATTAAGTTTTTTACAGTTTTTGCGAACAATAATTCGACGCGAAACTCTTAGGCGTCGTTTAACGTTACGGTACACGAAGGCGTATTGCCGCGTCCAACTCGATCGTGTTTTTGTGACTAAATAATGCTCTGTTGGCTCTAGATGAAGTTATTATCTTGTTAGGTAAAATTGTTATGCGTGGAAGAAGAATTTATTTGTAATTCGATAAGAGATCAGTTATTTTCTGAGCGAATTTCGTGGTTTTTTTATTGCAAGACTTTTTTGGAGGCTCGACTGTGCTTAGTGAGTGTTGCAAAGAAATTGTTCTTGTCACGATGTCTGTTAATTGTTTCTATTGATATTATTATTAGTGATGTAACAAAGAATTATTTTGTATTAATCACGACTGAATTTGTGTACTTCGAAAGTCAAAAAACGCTGCATGAAAATTACATTCTGTGAAAGCAATTTTGAAAGTAAGAACTTCTCTAAAAGTGAGAACTTTCTCTGAAATTGTTAAATAAATTTTCCCATGCTACGCTTTAATAGAAAATTATATTCTGATTAGATAATGCGATACAAGTAAACGAGATTTCATGTTTGTGATTTTTATTTGAGACGACGATTTTTACTTAACTTCTGCTCTATAATATAACTGCTATTTTATTATTATTTCCAATAAAGATCTATGCGTGTACGATTTTTTAATTAAAAATACAGTCGAAACAGATTATCGACTCATTATACTGCTATGTGCGTTCAACCAGTAATATTATGTTTCAACGATTAAATATGTAATCGATATTAATATTTAATAATATTTGGATTAAACCCAACACTACAATGTATAATTGACCAATCTATTTCAAGGAAAAATCAATGTTACAACAATTTCTTATAACATCGATAACTATTCTCATTCCCGGCAACTAAACCCTTTTCCAGTATTTTTCGTGCAATTCTCGGCCGGCAAACCGCGTATCAACGTTTCACAAAGGGCAGGGGCCATCGATGCGTGGTGAACACACCGTGGTGGCACATTATCACGTGTCATTCGAGACGGAAAAGTGTCGTAAAGCAGGCAATAACGCGTACCGGAAATAACACGGGAAAAGGAAGTAAGAGAGTAGACGGTGCGGAGAGAGCCGGCGAAAAATAAGTCAGAAATCGAGCAATATTCCGCCGCGGACGTGGAGGAGCATGAGAAATTCGCAGCGGATCGTGGCGCTATCATTTCTCAAGGCGACAAATCGACCTTCGTAAACAGGAGCCTCGACGGTTCGCGATACAAGATCCCATCGATTCCGAAGCCCCTCCTTCCTCTTTCTCGCGACGTCGGAGAGGAATTGGCCGCGCGTCGCGACGCGAGCGGCTCCGCGATCCGGAATTCGTTTCGAAGACGAGAAACTTTCGCGGGAATCGAGTGCTCCAGCAACGACCGAACCGTTTCGCAACTTGGACCTCCGGTGTCGTTGAAATATCATTGTTCTTGGTAGTTTAGATCCGTATTCATCGTCCGGTGGACCACGGACATTTTGCTGCCGATTCGTGAAGAGACAAACATGCGAGAGAACGTCTCTGAGAATATTCGTCTGTAAGTTAGAAACTTGACGAATCTTTTTATCGCTTTTCCGATTTTTCAATTGCGTGAACGTCAAATGTTTGAACAAAGCAGATGTTACAGGGAGCCAAAATTGTAATTTTGTAGTATTAAATGTAATAAATACAACGCCATCTATATTAATGTTTATATCTTTCTTAGCTTTTTATTTCTCTTACTTTTTTCCAGTACATAGTTGTAAAAGGATTGAAGAACGTTGGAACAGACTGCAGGCGAATTCGATTTACCGGATGACACGATACGATATCGAAGATGCTGCACGGCAGACTTTTATGAGAATTCTTTCAGATTTTTATGCGGACTTTATATGAGATTTTTTGTGAGAAATCAATATCATCCAGTGTAAATGAAAGATTCTATTTATAGGTGCTGTATATAAACTTGTAAGAAATGCAAATGGTTGAAAAAGGTATTCTGAGATAGGGATTAAATTATAAATTATGAGAATAATAATTACAATATAAATCATAATAATGATAATAATAATTATAATATAAATTATAATGATGAGAATAATAATTATAATATAAATCATAATGATGTGAATAATAATTATAATATAAATTATAATGATGTCGCTAACAAAAATTGGGAAAATATTTTATTAATTAAATAAAAGAGGAGCTGTGTTGTTAGAAATTTGTAAGATTTCCACTATTTTTAACGATATTCATATTGTATAATATATTATACAGTATTGTCACTGTAATTATTCTACGAAACAAATAAAAATAGCATATTGTTATTTTCTGTACAGTGTAAAGTTAATTTTGAAGTATATTATTGTTTTCATCAAGCTAAAACATGTAGTAGGTTATTTAATTTTATGCAACTGAATACATGCAAATATATAATATTTTATATTGAGGTTGTATAAATTATACAATCAACTATTTGCAAATTTAGGTTAAATTCAGGATCATGGCGACATCTACGTTCAACAACACGAAGTCGCACGCCTACTGTTGGTATAGTAGCTCTCTCCAAATTGCGTTGCCGACATTCGAGAATGCGCTGATATCGGTAACACAGAGATCCTCAATTTCCTACCTAGTACTTGTCGGTAAATCACCGAAGACACTATACACAATTATAACATCTGCTAAACAATAAATTAAAAAAATGAACCATCCAATCCACTCTCTTTTTCAAGATTTATAATCCTATATTACCTATACAGGTATATATATAAGATTTATAATCCTATATTTTATTTTGTAACCCTGTTACCTATAATCGATCAGCTTACCAAACGATGGTAAACAATTTCCAGAAACCCGACAATAATTCCCTCGCAAATTCAAATTCAAACTGGCTTCCCTGCGTCCGTTAAAGATGCATGCGTCATCGATCGGACATTGTCGATTTGCAGTGGTCGCAAATGTTTACAGAGCACCGTAAAACATCGCCCGGGAATGTACCCGATTCCGCGACGCGCTGCGCTAATCACCGCTTATTAAGAATTTAACGGCGGGCTCGCGCGAGCGGAACGGTTTCTTTGTCGTTGGTAGAGAGCGCTCTTTAAACGAGGGACTGTGCCCTCCGGGAATTGCACCTCTCAAACAATGTCTGCTCGTTACGAACCCGGGCCGCCGGTATTTGTCGGTGGCAGTCGGCGGCAGTTTCAACGACAATTCAAACAAAGCGCAATTAATACCGGGTGGTCCGATTCTCCGGGCATTAGCCGCCGAGATAAAGCACGCCGGGGAGAAGCCGGAGTCGCGCGCGATTTGCCTTGCACCGATAAAACAGTCGCTTCCGTGTTCTTGTTATGCATCACGGATCGTGACTATTTCTGGATCCGTGATCGTTACCGGCGAAACCATTACCACGGCGAATCGCGATCGAGAGAAAAGTATTGTTTTGAACTATCAAGGTGTCCCGTAAGTTCCTTCCTCCTTCGATGCGAAATCGATAGACGATATTCGTTGTTTAAGGGTTGACTTGTTGTGTTATGTATGAACTGTTCTGCTCTATTACTTTCTTCTGTCTCTCAGGAAGCCTCATTATGCGCGCTTTGCAAAATAGACTTACATGCAAAATTTATTGAGACTTACTTGCAAAATATTCATCGTGGTGTGTTTATATTTCGCTTTCGGATTTCTGACATTTATAACGAAGAGCATTTTTTAACGACAGAAACAAGTAATAACGTAGATGTCCACAGTTTTGTAGAGCAGAAGCAGCTCAATCGAATGAATATTATACACTTTGTCAAACAGCAACAAATCGTTGCAAAATAAGAGAAAATTTAAAAACGCTACGAACTTTTTCCCCAACCCAATAATATGAGGCAGTACGTTCATAGTTAATTCTTTTGTATTAACCTTCTGTATTCTAAATTAATTTTGCTGTAGATTGTATTCACTTTTTGCACTCTAAACTTTTCTGAATTATGATCACAGTTTAGCAAACCAAATAAATAATTTTACAAAGAACCATTCGGTGAATTAAATTCACCTTTCTGCTAATTAAATTCACTTATTTATAATTATTTGGGAGAAAATTCATTAAACTTAAACATATAATAAAGTTGATTTATTAAAAGAATTAGTTTTACTCGAAAATAGTTAAACTTGATTTGCAAAAGGACGAATAAAAGTTGCAAAAGGGTTCATTTAATTTGGTCAAAGATGAAAGTAATCTACAAAATAACTAATTAATTTAAAATGTACTTCGCAGATATAATACAATTATAACACAAAATTAGACAAATAATATAAAGAATAGATATTATAATGTAACTCGATTAATCATAAAATCAATTTTTTATCTAAACAAATTTTATACTTAACGAGGATGTATACTTATATACGAAAGTATTCGAACACTTACATTTTTAACATTCAAATAATAAAATATATATGTTAAGCTGGAGGATTTGAAATCATATTAAACACATAACAGGGAATGGATCTTAAGATTACATAAGAGAAAACAGAAAATAATTCAACAATATATACCGTTTTTGCAGTAAATTTATCGTAAACACGTACCAGAAGTAGCTGACAAAAGTATTTGAGCATTAAATAGTCATTTAAATTAAACGATTAAAAGTTTTAATAGGAAGTTGATCTATATTTTGCATTTATAAAAACCCTAAGTCTGTTTTTCATTCAGTGGACTAACTTACAAGTAACATTCGCATCTATTGTTTGCCATATTTCAATAATAATTCGTTTCGAAGATTCTTTCGAAGTAATAACTGTATTTCCTAATCGTTTTTCAACTTCATTCCACAAGTCTTCAATGGGGTTTTAAACCGGGACTTTGCGGTTGATGTGGTAACACGTGTGCAACATTATACAACATCCATTCTATGACTATTTCAACGGTATACTTCGGTTTATTGTTCAACTGAAATCGATAATTCTTTGGTAAATTGAATATTCATCGACTGTTTTCCAAATTTTCCTGCAAAATTTTTAAATATTTCTTTTTCTCCATTATTGATACACACAAAGTTTTCCATTCCACTATATCCCATGCAATCCCAAAACAATACAGTTCATGTATTTCTATAGTATACTATATATATTTCTATAGAACTATAGTATTTCTATAGTTCATGTATGTTCTATAGTAAGTCGTAGATTTCACGGTTTTAATTCTGTGGTTTCTTTCCTCCAAACACTTTTACATCCATCGCTACCAAAAACATTAAATTTCCTCTCACCAAAGAGTAATACTTCGTCCTAGAACGAATGATTTTTATAAATCAATTCTTTGGCGAATTTTAAACGTACAATTTTATTTTTAGTTGAACGTTAGAAGCGTAAATGTTCGAATACTTTCGCGTACGAGCGTATATCATCGAGTTAACCTCTTTTCTTAACTCATTGCACTATAACAACGAGTCTAACTCGCAACAAAGATTTCACGCTAAATCTACTAAATATGAATATTATTAATTTCTTCTAAATCGAAACAAAATTGAATTCTTCTATTATGAAAGTCTAGAAATGGCAGTAAATAAAGACAATATAAAAAACAAAAATTATCTTAGTGTATTGTACATTTAAGCTTTTACTATAATCGTTTACTTTAATAATTAATAAAACGATCGAGTAAAGCACGGGACATTCCGAAAGGCGCTATAGCGGCGCGTCGCGCCTAAGAGGTTAAACGCAAAGTGGTTAGTTTCTGCGTCGATGCTAACGTTGACGGAGCGCTATCATAAATTGTTAGGTAACACCGGAATGATGATTAAATTACGCGACGATCTATGGTTTTCGAATAGCCCGTGAATCGTCGTTACCCGTTGCCCATCAGTGTCAGATAGGAGCAACCTGCTCCCGATGCTTAAGTTCGTAAACCAGCGACGCGGCTCATAAATATATTTGCCCGGGTAAAACCGTTTAGCACGGCTGTCGTTCTTCAAACAAGATTAGACAGATTAATTTTCCGTGTGTTGCAGGGATACTCACCTATTGGAGACGCGGTGTTGGCTTCCCGAAGGCTCACGGTTTCTGGTTCAACAGCAGCTTCGTCTTCCTCGATCAATGGCGGCGGAGGTGCCAGGGGTCGCGACTCGTAGCCCCAATGCTGCCGGAAAGCACGTGCCCCGCCGTCCAATCGAACACGTGGCAACTCGACGAACATCGCATCCCCCAACTGTCAATCAGAACCGGGAATCATGTTTTCAATGTCAGCAGTCATTTCTACCGTTACTTTAACCCTTTGCGGTCGTGTTACGCTTGTAAATAGGTGTCGCGCTGATTTTCGTTAAGCGAAAAAGTAATACGAAGTAAAACAAATAAGAAGTAAGATAAATTAACATGTTTTAATTTTATGAAAAAATGAGAATAAATAAATAACTTTGGTGGTTGAGGGTAGATATACGATCGCAAAGGGTTGATTGATTTTCCTGTATTTAATCCCAGAACCTTATCAATTATTACAAGACATTATTAAATGTTTATACATTGGACTTGTTATGAAGTTATTGAACGTAATCTAATATTATTATCAATTACAACTGCAATTAATACTAACAATAAGAATACTGTGTCTATTCGAATCTCGCATGATTCTGATTTTAACATGGTATTTATTGGTATGAAGAAGTTTAATAAACATTTGGGTAACTGTAAATGAAAAAATTAGAAATTAATCATTATACGTAATCGACATATTGTATAATTAACGAAACGGTATAAAAATCGTAATTCAAGGGGTTGAGAAAGTGGGAATAATTTAATGAAGAGAGAAAATGCACACTAAGAAAGCAATTTTAGCAAAATAATTTCAGTAAAACTGAAAGCAAGGAAAGTCTTTTACACTAAGATCTAAACGTTCATGGTAACTTGTATATTAATCTATATAAAACAAGTAATTATTAAAAATGTCTAGGTTTAGAATGAAACTTTTTGAAACAGACATTTGTTTGAATAATATACGCACATATACCATAAGCGCTTGTATATTAGTAGGGCATAATGACGGACATAAATACAAGTTTCGCGTGGCCATCTTTTTATTCGCGGTGCCATCGTGCACGCGTATCAACGACCGTACAATTGTACACATTCTACGTTAATGAACTCTGTTACCCAGATCGTAAATCTGCCAGCGGAAAGACTCGTACAATCTATACGTGTGTCCGTGCTAGCAGGCAGTGATTTTTGTTGACAGTAGCAATTTATTCTCGTCCACGTTAGTGTATAACTAGCGTTCCGGTGAATGTGGCGCCTGGCAACATTTCGTTCGTGCCATCGAATGGAATATAATATCTCAAGCAATGAATTGCGATTGTTTTCAAACAATCAACGGTTTTCGCATTAGACATGCTTGCAAAAAAGGTATTTAACGCGGACGGGATTGCTTCGCGTTAATGTGCAATATATTAATTCGAAACAATGCGCAATAGATTCATTTGTTACAATATGCGATAGATTAATTTCAAACAATGCGCGATATTTTATTTTGAAACAACCTGTAACAGATTAATTTAAAATAATGTGCGAGGTATTAATTTAGAAGAATGTGCAACGGTTGAATTTAAAACAATGTGCGATAGGATAGTTTAAAACAAACTTGCACCAGATTAATTTAAAATAATGTGCTTTATGTATATTAATTTAGTAGAATGTGCAATACATTAATTTAAAACAATGTAAAATTTATCTTCGTTCAGTTAAAAATGAACAAACTAAACTATTCCATATATTACTCTTGTTTCCAATGTGTTGTTTTATAGTTGTTAAGACTTTTAAAAAATTTAATATTTTAGAATAATTACATAATTTATTCGTCTCATAATATCGCATTAAATACTTGCAACTGTCAAGACGTAATACTATTTATTATTACTATATATCGTAAAGTATTCTACCTGCTACATAAACTATCCTTCGTTTATAATTTTGGATCAGACGTATTTTTTATATAATTATAAAAAGACGTTTACAATGAACACATCATTTCTTGATCTGAAAGATGATTCCACAAAATAAATCACAATCAATTAAGATTAGTACCGTGAGGACCCTATTGCCGGCAATGAAATACTGCTAAAATGATCTTGCTATAACCGCGTGTTTAACCCTTTCAGTGCTGATGAAGATGAAATAGGAAAGAAGAGAAGAAAGTTTAGCAAACAAAATATATTGCTAAATTAATCTTGTAGATCTCTATCATATCTATCTATATGAACGAATTCTATTTATACTTTATTATACTATAATTTATTATACTATAATTTTTTATATTATACTTTATTATATTATACCATATTATATTATACTCTATTATATTATACTTGCGTTATATACATATTATAAATTAGATCAAATCTCTCATAGATTAGGTCGAGTCATAACTTTCATTTTTTTAATCACATACTTCCGTTAATTTTGATTTATCCTTTTCGTCCTTTTATTTCATTTACTTCGCATCCTTATCTATTCACTAAAAACAAAGCCTCGTCTTGTCCCGGTGACTCACACTGGCTGGATACAAACAATAGATTCTACCTTGCTGCATCAGAAGTTATTTACGACTCGACCTAATACATACACCACTAACTTAACGCGACGATACGGCGCTCTGCTGTGCACAACGTACCGACCGAACACTCGGAAGGGTTAAACGTACGAAAATTGTAACGCGAAACAACGCGGCACTCTCGTAATCATAGTCGAGTAAACAACAATACTATTCAACAACACAGCTGCCCATTCATTCGAGATGCTAGCCTAAACTGAATGGATTCAAATCGAGGTGGAATCCGAGACAAGAAAAACTGCAATTAGAGATCGGTGCAGCCGCGGCGACGGAATTCTAAATTGCCTCTGCCAACGGCAGCGTCTGTCAGCCGTTGGCCTCGAAACCGCGAGCAAAGCGGGCCTCTCTTTCGCGAAATGAGCCAAAGGAAACGATTTCCTCGGAAGATTCTGAGAAACTCGGGACGCAAGGTACGCTTCTCCCTCTCTCTCTCTCTCTCTCTTGGCGACGACACTCACATAACCCCGGACCACGTCCATCCCGGCGGAGCGGATTAACGGGCCATGTAATTAATCCTATTAGAGTGATTCGACGCGATCGAACGGAGAAAGACCGGTTCTACGGATCGGGGCTCGATCCCGATCGAAAGGAGCCGCGAGAAAAAGGAGGCGCCGTTTATTCGTGGAATACCCGGTCGCCGAAGAAGCTGGACAACGACTGGCCGGTGTCTGCCGGTTTGTCTTAAAATACTGTAGATTGACCTGGCGACACGCTGACGTCACTAATTAGAACTCATTGAATGCGGTGTGCATCATTGCCACCGGGCCTCGTGAAAACCCGGGGGAACGGAGACGGATCCCGTGCCACGATTTCTGCGCCGGCTTTAACCCTTTCCCCCCCGGCACCGACGTGCACCGTCGCCGAGCGAATTGAAGCGTGTCGGTCGCCCTGAAAACGCCGCACGCTTAATCCTTTGGCGGTGCCACATTTTTTTCGATCACGCACCGGAGCTCGCGCTGCGGCCGAATGCAGTCTCAAAGTCTCGGTAAAGTGCGGATCTATATTTATTATATTATTCTTTAACCGGTTAAGTATGTTTGACGACTGTATCCGTCATGGAGATGTGGCAGAATTTTGTGTGATGACGATTATATCCGTCGTACGTAAAATTTTGTTACAATTTCATATTTAAATTGTAATTCTGACGGAAACTGAATTATATTCGTTAACATTTTTAAAATGTTTAGAGGTCAAAGACGAAATGAAACAAACAAATGAAAATTGTAAATAATTTGAGTTAGATTCCCTACTATACTTGTCATCGCTTGATTATCGCGACACACATTGGTGTGCGCTTTGCAAAGACGTCGCCACAGTTAACTGGTTAATGCGGCTTATGGCATAAAGTGAGATTAAACGGAAATTAATTATGTCACTGTAAAGAATTTTCTTGATGGCGTAAGGGATTTTGTACTTCTTCAGAATTTATAGAAATATTAGTCGAAATGAGAATTTTTGTAAAGATTAACGGTTTAATCGTGAGGTTATAACAAGTGTAGATAATAAGTCGTCCATTTTGTTGGTTATATGTCATTGATAAAATGTATTAACTGTAAAATTATATATCTTATGAAAGAATACAATTTTATAATTTTAAAAGTTAGAATGCATATTTCATCTGTATGTATAATTCATTCATGTGTTCATATTGAACATACAGTGTAGTGAATATACAGAACATGTATAATGACAGTATAATTTCGATAAAATTTTCAACATCATGTAAGTTACCAAGAGGTGACAAATTCCTTTTTTAAAGTTTTATTACAGGCTCAAATTGAAAATTGAAGAAATGACTGTTTTTTATATTTTTCTATTCTAGGTAATAGCAAAATTTAAGAAAATGTGTTTCAGTCATTGTACAGTAAACTACAATAGTTTCCCTATTTACAGAGAAATCCAAGTCATTTGGATAAATTTTAAAAATGTTGTACCATTTAAGAAGCATCGACTCAATTTTGCTACTCACTGTATTATTTATAAATGACGACATGATCTCTCTTAATGTAACTGTGGATAAAAATGTCTAAGTTGTCTACGATGTCTAAAATGACTAAAATGTGTAAGGTATCTAAAATGTCTAAAATATTTAAAGTGTCTAAAATCTTTAAAGTATATAATTGTTTAAAATGTTTAAAGCATCTAAAATGCCTAAATAGTCTGGAATGTCTAATATGTCTAAAATATCTAAAATGTCTAATGTCTAAAATGTCTAAAATGTTATTGTATCTAAAATGCCTAAAATGTCTAAAACGTCTAAAATATCTAAAACGTCTAAAACATCTAAAATTCCTAAATGTCTAAAATGTCTAAAACATCTAAAATTCCTAAATGTTAAAAATATCTAAAATGCCTAAAGCATCTAAAATGTTTTCAAATAAACACAAATCGAAAGCAGGAAAGCGATTAATTACGCGAGAATGGTACAGCAATATCGCCTCGTGAATTGGTATTGTTTCGAGGTGCAATTTTGTACCGCTTTTAATGAAATGCTCGTTCTGCTTGATTCGAAACGCGTAGGCGCGACTGCCTAGAACCTCGTAAATTGCGACGAGCTATACAAAGTGGCGAATAAAAAAATCCGTGACAATGTATCACGGCAGCCTATTACAATAGTAAATGAACGGTCGCAAGTGCGTGAAAAGAGAGAGAGGGAGAGAGAGAGAGAGAGAGAGAGAGAGAGAGAGAGAGAGAGAGAGAGAGAGAGAGAGAGAGAGAGAGAGAGAAAGGGAGAGAGATAGAGGGGGAAAGCGAACGAACGATCCAAGGAAACGAAGAGAGACAAAACCGGCACGGGAAATTATTAATTTCGATTTGTTTGGAGCGCTCGATTGGCCACATGGCTTCCAATTATTTGCCAATTACCGTTCCGAACGAATTTCTGCCCGCACAATCGACGAAACAGACGCATTTTGCAACTGGTCAACCGAATATTCGCGACACACGCGCATACGCTTATTGCGGTGGTTGTTTGCTTCGGTGATTGATGCGGGGCGGTTCGACGATTCGAATAGTTTTGTAAACTGCTTGATCGCTGCTTTAACGCAACGGGTGTCTCATTAATATCGCGAGTCTTTAAACGTTAGAATTTAACCCTTTTAGCGCCGAACAACGATATAATATCGTCGCTCGCTAAACTTGCGAAAAGCGCCAACGACGATATATCATTGTGAACGCGTCGGTGATTTATTTGCGCAAAAGACTTGTTATCGCGAAAATTTATTATCACGAAAGAACTGAGTCTTAAAATAACTTCTTAAAACGTCATAAATGGTTCAAATTCGTTGCAACAAAATTAAAACAATTGTTTTTATTACATTTTATGGTGTTTGGTTCTAAGGCTCTGTATACGCTGGAAAGATAAGGTAGAAACTCGAAACCGGATAATTTCTTTAAAACGTAATCGCAATCTGTTCATCATAGACATCAGACAGCTTTGATCATTTTATTAAAAATTATTGAAAATCAAGTACTTATATACTACGTGACCTACATAAAATTGATCAAACGATGATTAGGGTAAATACTGTTTGCAGAAGAGAAACATGTTTCTGTATTTCTCATCATGGATTGTATTACTGTTATTCGTAACATTTTCAATAAATATTGAAGTAAAACTTATATTACATTACTCTTTCTTTCTCCCGCAATACGCTGCATTTTGAATTTTTTAAATATCATTCTTAGTTCGCTTTTTATGAGCTTTATTGCAAACTTTAGTAAATTCGTGCGATTATTTTCGCATGGATATCTGTTTTCGCGCGGCATTAACCCTTTCGGTACGAGCACTCTGCCCGCCATGACACTCTCGCTGTACGAGGCCCCGCGCCGAAAATTTCTGCCGCACATGACGAGTCCTCCTTTATAAGAAAATATTTCCTAAGCGTTAAAGAAAAACTGTGCTTAATAAAACGACATTTTTCAACAAAAGTGTTGCTTGTAACTTAAGAGATGTTCAGAGGTACTTATATAAAATATTAAGATTTATTTATATAAAATTCTGTTATTTATGCCGGTCATCGCACGTGCGCCGGATATATCCGGCGCTCGTCCACAGCGGTCGTCGCGTGGACGCCGCATATATCCGGCACTCGTACCGAAAGGGTTAAAGGGTTAAACTTTAGAATTTAAGCGTCAGAAAAATTGTGCGATTCGGTTGTAAGATATGAGAGTTACGTAGACATTGGTTTTGTAACTTAATTAGTTGGTAATAATGCTTGCAATTTTGCTGTTGATGCGATCATTTTTCTCACAAATGTGTAAACTCTGAACTCGGCTCATCAATCTCTCTCATATATTACAACCGAGTGTTAATTAAATTGCAAAAAGGAAAGATCGTCAGTATGCTAAAAATGTTGACGACGCAAAATGTAAGAGAAAGGGGAAATCAAAGTTTATATTTTCTTAAATTTTTACTAGATAAATGAATTATAAATTTGAATATCACACTTGAGTCATGTTACAGCTGTATAATTAATACATCAATGGTACTAATAGATAACATTATATGTACTAATAGAATTTATATGATTTTGAAACATTGAAAGTGAAGCAATGCTATTGTTAGTTTTAAAATTATTATTCTAAAATTATAAATTATAAGTGATGAAAAATAAAAGCACTATGATATTATATTCCTATTATACTATGTTACGTAATTATTCATTTTACAATGCTTTGTTTTTCGTTTTCTTATGGAAATCAATATTTATTTTTGTGGTTTTTCACGTTTGTATTGTTCATTCAAATTTGGAATAATTTAAAATTTCCTTAAACAATGTTCAATGCGAATTTAAAAACTAATAATAACAATAATAAAAATGAGTAACATCGAACATAAATGAACAATAATCAAATGAGTAACACATGTATATTCATGTAAAAATTATGTATTTCCTAAATAAACCACACGGTTCAAAACATTGATAAATAAATAAATAATTCACGTATGCATTTTTCTACATTGTTGCAACAAACTTGAAAATTTCTAACTGATACGAAACTTTTCAAAGCAATTTCTATTAATCACGTAAAATTTATTCGCAAATTCGTAAACCACATACCACTAAAAATGATTGCTATTGCAGCATAACACAAACACCAGTGCAATAAACATGTCAAAAGACATCCGACAATGCACTTCATATAGCACAGCGTCTCCTTGCAGCAGAACTAACAATGAAACAACAATAAAATCTGAAATGCGCCTACAATACGCCATTCACCGAAAAATCCCGACATCGCAGACAGCAAACAACAAATACGCGCGCGATTCGAAAGACCCGAAAGGAAAAATAAAAAATTCGTTACACGCGGAGCAAGCAACAAATTTTTTAACCGAACGTTCGATCGTACGCTGCCGGCGCGGCGCCGACGCGGCAAAACAATTTTTCCATCGTACGCCACACGCCGTTGCCCGAAAATTCCAACGACTTCATTCGATCGCCAAATTATTCCAATCCAATTACCCACGGACCTGAATATAAATGAAAAATCCATTAACGCGAAACGTATCCCGTTTTTCCTGTCCATCTGTTGCACCGTTCGCGCGGCGGATTATCGCGCGTCGAAAGAGAGGGTCGGCGAAGAGACAGATGGCGTGTCAGTTAACGAAAAAAAAAAAGAAAAAAAGAAAAAGAGAAAAAGAAAAAAGAGCCGAGCCGTGCAAGAAGAGCTTAATTTTTGCAAAGTTGATTTTCATCGTGACCGATTCGAGCGGCCAACGGACGGGTGAGAGAGGGTCCCTGCGATTTCGGATCGATCGGCCGGCCGGCCGAACGAGCCGCGATTGCAGTTAGCCCCGCGTTAACTGCAATTATCAGGCTGCCGCGAACGAATGCGTCCAATTACATGATCCAGTATTGGCCGCGAACATCGGCGCGCAACAATCCACCGGCTCCCGCCAATTAGTGTTTGCATTCTTCTCGAACGAATCCCGCGGTGAATACATGACCCCGTTTGCCTCCGAGGTGTTCCATTAACGCAATTACTCTCGACACTAATTCCGGCTTTGCGAGCCGGCGGCCGCTCGCGCGCCTTTTCTCCGTTTTCGTCCAAGTCGGCTGTGGCGCTGCCTAATGTCAGTTCCGCCGAAATTTCGACGGAAATCGCTGCGAAATCGTTCCACGTCGCTCCATTGTACGCGAAATCGCGCCGTAATTGCTGCGCGCTCCGAGTAATCGGGAGACCCGGCTCCGCCCGTGGTTCCGCTATTTTTTAAGGCGGGTAGTTTTTAATTAACATTGCCATTGGGAATAGCGGAGCCGAATAATTACTCGATTGGGAATAGCGATGTAATTTAACGAAGTTATTTCACGACTCGGAAATGGAAACTTTGAAACGCAGTGCGTCCAGAAGATAAAATTCACAATAGAAGATGACTGTCATTGTATCTGTTTATCTCGGTCCAGAATTTGATTAATTAGATAATTCTATGATAATTCACGATCAACGACCATCAACGTCAAATTCAGATCCACGCCCTTAACACTAATGGATGTGGATCGCATTAATTTTTTGATTGACATCGAAAAAGCATCTTTATTGTAATGTATTGGAACAAACTGATTCCTGAAACACGATTTTAGTCGAGTAATATTTCGAATCAAATTTTACTCTTGTAATATTTCTATTAAATCTTTCAAATTAAATTTTATTCAAGTAATATTTTAAATAAATTCTCCGGATACAATTTTCTTCCAGTAATATTTTAAATAAATTCTTCGGATACAATTTTCTTCAAGTAATATTTTAAATAAATTGTACGAATACAATTTTCTTCCAGTATTACTTTGAAGAAACTAGTGCTATTTTTGATACTTAATGCCTGAAGTATCAAAATTGATACCTGGTTTTTTTTTCTAAATAAATATGTAAAATAAATATTGTGACTTTTTAAGCTATTTTTCCCTTCATCTAGACCCTCAAGCAAACACAGTAATATTAAAAAAAAATCACTTTCGTAAATCAGGCTACTAAGGGTTAAATAAATTATAGGAATCAAATTTTATTCCAGTAATATTTTGAATAAATTCATCGAATCAAATTTTATTTCAGTAATGTTTTGAATAATCTATTTGAATCAAATTTTACTACAATAATATTTTGAACAAATTTATCAAATCAAATTTTATTTCAATAATATTTTGAATAATTTATATGAATGAAATTTTACTCCAATAATACATCGAATAAATTCTTTGAATCAAATTTTACTCCAATTTCGAATAAATTCTTTGGATCAAATATCATTCGAAAAATATTTGAATGAATTCATCGAATACCACTTCAAATAAATTTATCAAATATTGTCGAACTCTAATGTACATGATGCAGAAGAATTCAAGTATCCTCCACTATAATGAATACAAACTGGTCTACTCTCATTTATGAATAAAATCACTTTTCTTGGGAATCGTTGCGATCGACTTCGGACAGTGAACGCGTTAAAAGGTTATTAAATTGTGAACGACATCGGCGCGAGAAAAGCGAAAGAGCAGCTTTCTAAACGGAGCGGTCTAGGAGCAGGACGAAATTCCTCTGGACAGGGACAAGAAGCATCACGGACAGCCGAACGAACGGCCGTTCTAACTACGTGCGTGGAAACCGAACGATGCACCGGGCTTTTCGAGACGAGGCACGAAGAGGACGTCGTCGCCGTCGCCGTCGCCGTGGAGCATCGGGGTGGGTTGGAAGAACAGGGCGAAGACTCATCGCGGACGAAATTGCATTACACGGGAACGTGAAGGCTCAAAGGAGCGAGCGGTTGTCTAACCGTCTGGCTGAATTCGCAGGAGCAACATCCTTCGGCAGCCAGCCGAAGAAACGAAAACGAGCGAGACTCGGGCAAAGATGCCGCCTGCTTCCTCGCTAATTCAATCCTTCTGATTCGATCCCCCTCTCCCAGCCAACCCCGTTTCCCTTGTCTCGCCGGCCGTCTCGAGCTAAGGAAACAATTAGTCACGAGCTTTTGAGCGCCGAGTTTGCTGACATCGGAGCTGGGACACTTGACGAGCTACGAGTGCTCAACGCATGATTGCTGTTTGTTCTGGATTTAGGAATTCGTGAACTGTGCGGGTGCAGCGGAATTATATAGACGTTTATGTACTGGCTCGCAGCAATTGAGTGTGTCGAGTCTTGTAGGCGATGTTAGGGACTCTCTATGAGTTGGTTCGCGAAGGAGTCGATTTGATGAAATTCGTTCAAAATTGATCCCTTCGAAACTTTGAGCAGATTCGTGATTGAGATTTACGGATGGCTCGTTACATTTCAGATTTGTTCAATTTGCTTGACTCTGTAATTTCATCAATTTGTTTAATCTGTTCTATTAATTTTAACTTATTCAACGGGGTGTCCCAAAAATGTCTAACAATTCGGCAGTAGTTGGGAATATCTGAGGTCATTTGAAGTAACTTTTTCCTTTACGAAAACTATCTCCGAGGTACTGTTTACGTTAAGTTATTTACGAAAAACAGTGGCCAATGAGAAGTGAGATCAGCTGACGCGAGACGACCGAGCCAATGAGTCGTCTCGCGTCAGTTGATCTCGCATCTCATTGATTCACCGTTTTTCGTTAATAAATCGTAAACAAAACCATATATTCTATTAGCGCTAAGAGAAAAAATGCTTCAAATGACCTCAGTAACCTCTCATTTCCCGACTGCGAATGACTTTTGAGACACCCTATAGAACCCTATATGCATAACATGTGTCCCTGATAAATAAACAGAAATGAGTAAAATAAAAAGCAAATTAGAAAAACATAACTATTTGAGTATACTATTACATTGCTGTAAATGTTTGTGTACTTCCTGCATCTTGTAATTAATTGTGATAATTTTTACTTTGCACGAAAATTCGCACAAATTTCCAAATTCATGTTTCTTATAAACAAAGCTATCTAGGAGAATATTTGATTCGCAGAATCGCTTTTCTTTTAAATTTATAACGAACACAGATACATTCTGCGCATTTAATAACGCACCGGTGATTTCATTCGAATGTTTACCTGGCTTCGAGCATATAATTTTAATACTGCATCCGGTTTTATTAATATAGACAAATAAGAAGTTGTGCAGATGATACAATACTATTACGAGAACAATTACAGTGGTCATCCAATGGTGCCTTCTACTTTACGTCGTATGAAATTTTCGAACAAGAAAATTATAGATTTCCTCTAAACTCAATTAGTATTAATTCATCTCTAGTTGAACAAGTTCATAAACGTTGAGAATACGCGAAATAATCATTCCTGGCAGCAGAGGTCGTGTAATTAGAGGACATTAAAGATGAGAAATCACTTGAAGAACTGATAAAAAGTGATTCAATTTCCTCTCTGTTAATCGGTAAAAATTAATATAGAAATTGGATCGTAAAATTCCATCTTTCATTTCATTTCGTAGGCACGATCTAAAACCGCGAAGAGATATAATCCGTTTTATTTCCATGAGCATAATTTATTAGCTACGAAGCTCTTGGAAAATAGTTAATAAGCGACGCGTTGATATAAAGCACCAACGACGAGGCCACCACTGTTTATCGATGCTGAATTGTGCTAAACGTGTTTGGGACAAGCTTCGGGATGTGACAATCATGACAGAAAACTGTGCAAAACACTGACACGAATGCGTGAAACAAAACACAGGGATACGGTGAGACGAGACACTGCGGTAGAATAGACAGACACGACACTTGGAAGAGAGAAAATTAACAAACCTTGTTGTGAGACTTGAACAAACAGGCGGTCCCGGCGAACAGCTGCGTCCAAGCAAAGATACAAAATCATTACTAATCTGTTACTTTCGATAAGCATCCGATTCTTAGATAGTCTAGTCTAATAGTAGGTTATGTCTCTTTTCCTAAATAGATTATCGTATGGTTACGGTGTACATGATGGCGAGTAGAATATTTACGTTGAAACCTAAATTTTATTGTAACCACACTGTGCAAAGATAAATTTAAATATTATTATCTGTACTTGTAAAATTACAATTTATGATTATTTCTAACTTTGGCTGTCAGTACACTGTGTGATATTAAAATTTTATTTTATTATCTCTAGTTATAAAATTACAATTTATAGTAATTTCCAAGTTTGATCGTGAGCCCAATGTGCACAATGAAATTTTATTACTTTTACTTATAGAACTATAATTTATGACAACTTCTAACTTTGGTCGTGAATAAAATGAGTAAAATTCATTTGACATAATTGTCATCATTTATGAGAATTTCTAATCTTAATTGTAAGTATAATATATAAAATCAAACTTGGATTCTATTTTCATTATTCCCTAGATTATTTCTAAAATATAAAACAGTTTTTCTCATACCATGTATTAAATGATAAAATTCCTATAAGAAAATAGAAGGAACTTGCTAAAAATTGCTACTGAATTGAATTTCTATTAAAATACAATAATATTATTATAAATAACACACGTAAGTTTTTCATAATATTAATATATATTCACGTATAATTAATATATATCCACGTATAATCAATACATATCCAATTTAAAACGAATCTGATTAAACTAACGAAACTTATTTTACTTATTAATATACTAACGCGTTTCCCTATAATTGAACAAATAATTACGTGACTTGTTTCATAAAGTTATAACGTGTATCATAAATAAATATGTTTAGACCACAAAATGCGTGGAAAATATTGAAATCCTATCGGATTTCGTAACCGATTAAATGAAAAGGCACCGAACCAATTTCTACGCCTAACAAATCACGCGATTCCGGGTGGAAAACAATTTTCCGAGTTCCCCCATAATTCGGTACGCGATACAAAAGAATAGCTAACGACCAGCAAATCCCGTGATTCGCGCGAGCATGCGAGCATTTCCCTATCAAACGAGCGTGACTGGTAACAAGGGGGGCCCCGACTGCTCGTTACATGGTGCACGTACAACACACATGGTCTGCGGGGTAGAAACCGAGCATAATTAATCGGCCGCTGATGAGGATAATTAATGTCCCGAGTGCACGACTAAATTAATCGAGTGCTCCTCGAAGAGCGCGCGATATTACGATCGTCATTATTGCCAATACGATCGGTGTCGTAATTTAAGCGATTTCGATGCGTGCCACGCTCGTCAACGTAATTAATAAATCGGGACGATTTCGACGCACGTGAACACAGACGAGGGGAAGAGTCCACTTTAAAACAGGATTCGCGTTTTGACGCGATCGAGCAGCTTTGCGGCGAAGTTGGAACGATTTGTCTATGATACCGCCGTTCCAGTTTTCAAACGATCATGATTCGAGCAGATGGGAAAATGACCCGCGGAATGACGCGATTCCGCGTGCCGTATTGCGCAATGGATAACTATTAATATTGCCCGAAGCCGCTTACGTTAGAGATCCCTGTTTCACATGTGTTCGACTAGACGTATAATTAACAGTCGCGAACTTTAACCCGTGTAATACTTAATGCGCCGTGTACATCGCGCGTACCCGCGATACTCATTAGTTTTTATAACAATAGGTACAATTACCTAAGAGAAACTGTAAGATTGTATTAACGGTGTTAAACATCGATGAGGGAACAAAGTTGCAATGTTCTGATCTTTCTCATCGCCTGGGAGGAAAAATTCTCGTCAGATTTATGGTTAATAAAGGTCAATACTTTTTCACTCAGAATACGATGTTCTTCCATATTCTGATGTAAAAGATATATAGTAGTATTTCATTTAATAAAAGAAAATTGACATTTAAATTTTCGAAACGGCTTCACCTACGAAAATTAATGCATATTAGGGTGTCCCATAAGTTTCTTCCTTTTTTCATGCGAAATCAATAGACAATATTTGTTGTTCAACGTTGATTTATTGTGTTATATACGAGCCGTTCTGCTCTATTACTTCCTTCCATCTCTCAGGAAGCCTCGTTATGCCCTCTTTTCAAAAGAGTCGAGACTCGTGGTCTTAAAAATAAGCACCATTACCGATGCAAGCATTAGCTACCTTTCAAAGAACAAGTTTCGCGAGGGATTTGGTGCTGAAGAAGCAAGCTTCTCCGTGCGATTCTTCCTGGTGCCGTTAAAAGTCAGCAGTTTTCTCGAAATTCCGTCGGCACATGGACCACTTTATCAGACATTCCATTCACGATTTATCGGCAGACTGGAATAGGATTTACTTGCCGACCGTTTCGAGTTTCAATCGACCGGTACCGACTGTTGCGAGCGTGTCTCCGCGACCGACTCTATCTCTAATTCGCTCCACACGATCGATTCGCTTCGACTCGATCCGATTCGATTCGATCCGATTCAATCGATTCCATTACATCGGTGGATACATGTACACGATCATCCGACGATAATCGATCTGCCAGTGACGTTGGAATCGATTCGCGACCCGGAAATCGGCCAACCATAATGGAGCACGTATGCACCCTATTCTTCCAGCTATTACCCTTTCCTTCGTGGCTTTTACGTCGGTCTGTCGGTTGCAAAAATGTTGTTCGGATGGCTGTCTATGTGATCAGCCGACTTAACCCATTTGTATCACTTTGAAGTTTCTGTGTATGATTACTTTCGAATCTCTCGTTTGCGATACCGTTACGCACAGGTTGACTGTTGCTGCGACTGAGGGATTTTTAATAATGACATCGTATTCGTGCATACGGGTAACGAACCTATGTTAACCCTTTACGGACGAGAGGCGACTCTTCGTCGCCATGGCATTGTATATGGATTATTATTAAATTGTCTATAATTGTGTATAGATTATATAAATTATATTTTTATCGTATACAAATTAAGATAACTGTATATAAATTATATTTGTATTATATATAAATTAAAATAATTTGCTACCGTAGCTGACTGAAAATATCGTCGTTCGCAAAGGGTTAAAATATGAGATTCCGTATAGCCATCGCACAAGTACAATAAAAACAATATATATAATATATGTAAAATAGTACAATAAAAAATAAAAAACAGTGTAATACACGTAATAGATATGAAGTAAATATAATACAGATTTATGTGCAATTCTTATTATCGACGATTTCTTTTATAAAAGTTAGAACAAAGAGAACATCGATTTTATAAATTGAAAAATTCTACGTGGTAAATATAAGACAGCAATGTAATTAATTTAATATATAACATTTGTTTAATATTATAACATTCTCGCATATTTTATCATAAATGCATTTATAAATGTCAGCAGTCTAACTATGATAAATTATTATATATTAATCATGATGGCTAACAAGTTATAATGATTGACTTCAACTACTGACTAGGATTCTTCATTCAATAGGAGTTCATACTCAAATAAAAAGATTCAGCTCAAGATAAAGTTCCTTAACCCTCCGAATTTCTGGTATAGCTATGTTAATTAGCATTTTTCGATATATAGATCTTCATTTGGTACATAGATCTTCGCATACTCTCATTTCAGACAAGAGAATCAAGTTACATTTTGATTTAAAAATAGTGGATTAACATTCACTATTTCAAATTTTCATCACGAGTTGAACTCGACTTTATACAACGGAGAGTTAATCAAGCGCTATTTCAATTTTACTTATATAAATGGAAATTCATGTATGCTCAGTTTACATAAACGAAGTTTATATTAATGAAGTTCGCACAAACGAAGTTCGCGTAAACCAAGTTCATGTAGAAGACGAAATTGACGTACACAAAGTTTATATAAATAAAATTCATATGAACGAAGCTCCAATAAATAAAGTGTATGTATTCAAAGTTCACATATACTATAATAAGTTCACATAAATAAAGTTCACGTATGCTGAGTTAACATAAATGAAGCTTATATTGATAAAATTCACACAAACGAAATTCGTGTGAACGAAGTTCATATAAACGAATTTCAGAGAGCACAAAATTCATATAAACGAATTTCAGAGAGAACAAAATTCATATAAACGAATTTCAGAGAGAACAAAATTCATACAAACGGTATTCTAGTCTCAATGCAGGACAAACAGAATTTCGCAGGATATTTTGGCCGAAGGCACCGGCGACGCGACAGCGAATTTCGCATGAACGTCAACAATCTGTTTCGCGGTGTGTTTGCGCGAATCCTTTGGCGGCGTGCACGGTAGGCGATCCATACTCCGGGAGACGATCCGATAGAAAATAATATCTGCATCGTTTCCATCATTTCCTCTGGCAATGTCTGCTATTAAGTCTCCTCCTCCTCCTAACAGTTTCGGAGGAGGTCGCGTGCACACTTAACGACGTTCCGCCATGCGACCGCTTCGTTCGGCATCGGCGCGACACTTTATATGGAAATCCGCAATCTCGTCGCACACGATATCAAAGGGCGACGCGGATGTCGCGCGTATCGGTTCGTCATGATCCACAGAATGTCGGTTTTTTTCTGTGATGCGTCAAAGGATGCTTCAATGATATTGCACGCGCCGCGCGGGATCAACCTCGAATCGATACTCTGCGTAAACCGCGTCAAGTCTCGCGAATCACGGGCACCGAAAGAAATATTCGACTTCCAGCGAGTACATTGCTGCTAAATAACACGAGTATACTACTATTCTATTCGTAGAGGCTTTGGAGAACTTGTCCGACACAATGAAACAAAGAAAAACTTGGTTTTATGAATGCAACATAAAATATAATCTCATATTAAATTCTATGCCGTTCTCACACCTTTGCCTCCATTATATTTCCCAAAGATAAGGTTGTAGTTTTAAAATCTTATTTCCTGAAAATTCCTAAGAGATTGTACGAGATGCAAATTTGTCTGTTACAATATGTTGCACACATTTCAGTTACTTTAGTTTCTTAGTTCATGTTTTAGAAATGCAACGCTGGAACAATGCCAGATCAGCGGATTAGAGATTATCACACCATAATGTTGGCTGTATAAATAGATATGTGTATGTATGCATGTATGTAAAATAAAAATTGTCTATAAGCATTCTAAAGAACACATGTTGAATGAAAACGTTTTTCTATTTTCAGTAACTATAGTAAGCTGAAAATAATGCAACGATACCCTCAAATTCTTCTCTCTTCTTCTCTCTTAATTTTTATATTCTTATTAACTTCGCTTCAAGATATGTACATAAAATTGCTATGCTTTTCGATAGACAATGACGATGAACTGATTTCTTAAAATAATCATATAATATAATAAAAATTCTAATATAATAAATATTATAATATAATAATATTTAATATATAAATATTATAATATAATAATATTTAATACATAAATATTATAATATAATAATATTTAATATATAAATATTATAATATAATAATATTTAATACATAAATATTATAATATAACAAGAAAAGTATAATATAAAGCATAATATAATAAAAATAAAAATTATGGAGGACTAAAAATGTACCATGCGACAGTGAGCTTCCGCTGATACTAGTTTAGTACTTTTACTAAAAGATGCCTCGTTTATGCGAGGGAAACGGCTATTACCGTAGGTCGGCATCTACGACATAATGGTGCCAGTTGAGTCTGATTTATATCGTAGCCCAGAAGCACTGTATCGTGACAGAAGTAATAAAAATGGATGTAGTCGAATTTGATGGAACGGGAACTAACCTAGAGAATACTCCTCCTGTATTCATTTACATTACTTAATAGGAAACTCGGCAGAAATCAACGTACTCCTTTTTCTCTTTTACCGGGTAGATAGCACTGAACGATACATTACGTTTTCATTCGTTTTCAACAATTAGGTCGTACACATTTAAGATGCAAGCGAAATGCCCGCAGTCTACTAATGAAGATAAAGATACAAGAGCTGGTACATTAAGCCGTTTAATAGCATGTAAACTTTGTGGACTATAAAATTTCAGTGAAACTGCAAATGTTTTACTTATTTGCAATAATTATTGAACCATTTTATTCCAACACAATTAGGAATTTTATTCCAACACAATTAGGCATTTTCTTGAATCATGAAATCTAGTCCAATGTGAAAGCACACGTTTGATAGCGAGCAATTCTATTAATCTTTTCCCGAAGTCACAGTATATTATTAAATATAAAAATATTTAGAAACTTAGAAATAATTTACTTTAGATAAATTCTGAGTTTTTTCTCTAGATTTCTTGTTATAAAAATAATATTCTTAACATCCTTCGCAAATCTCTATACATTTAAATTATACAACTGTTGAAAATACTCGGAAAATAGTAACTAAAAATTCGGATAGAATTTAATGTTTTATTGCATGTTTTATGACTTATCTTCCATTGCAAAAAAAAATACATTTCCATGAAATCAACAGCGTAAGCATAATTATTCGAATTAATAGGCGCACTCAATGATATCCGAACAACCACGTCGGATAGAAATTTTTTTTCTTTGCCGCAATTAGGGCAAAGTGTTCCAGCATTGTATTAAAGTAAGATATTTCAGCAGATAAATAGCTGGATGACATGCAGCGGGCAGGCTAAATTGAATCCGGCTGGCAGGAGCCGTTATGAGATCCCACTTGTACCGGCTTTCCAAGAGTAAGGAAAATAAAAGTGGCCCTCATTACTCTAAAAGTTACAACCGCAGGGAAGATTGAAAAATACATTATGCATCCCACGTGTGCCAGAGCTACAAAACGAGTATCGTTCTCGTACCAGTTCCTAGTTATACATATAGTACATAACGCTCATACATCAATAATTCGCCAACCACTTTATATCCTGATATCCGGCGACTGGTTTTCTGATAATGCCGATGAGATATTACCGCGGAACGAATTTTTCTAATGGAATACTCGACCGCATTACTGCTTGTTTAAAAATGTGTCACTCGAACCCAAGATTGCACAACGGGCAAACCCGTTTACCAAAACACAATTTTATCGCGAGCGTAGTTGCTTGATTATTAAGGCGGTTTCGGTTGTAGCGACGCGAAATGCGTGTCCGACAATTTTAGCTTAAGTATTGAAACGTGATCTATGTATGCCGAAATGTTAAAGAGACAAGTGACATGAGCTGTAATTGTAAATTAATTTAACTGTAAATTGACTTAAGTATAAGCTAGGTCAATTATAAAGTAATTTAACTGTGAATAAGTATATGTAAATAACTATATGTAACTTAACTATAAGTTGATTTAGCTGTAAATTGACTAAACTGTAAATTGAATTAACTGTAAATTAAATTAACTGTGAATTAAATTAACTGTGAATTAAATTAACTGTGAATTAAATTAACTGTGAATTAACAGAACTATGAATTAACCTAACCAGAAATTAGCTTAACTTCAAATTTGGTTAGTAAATACTAAATTTGTTAGTAAAAAATAGTATTTCTTGTTCATCGCATAAAGAAAACTGTGGCTTAAGCTGCTATAATTTTATCTTCGTCAATTATAAATTAATGAAATAATATAATGCTGAGTGTGTCTGAGCTAAAATGTACTGTTTCTACTTCTTCACTTATGTTGGAGTCATCACGTACCTATATCTTCCATCTTATTTATTAATGTGTTTATTTATGTTATAACTGGAGTATATGCTATATTATACATTTCTTTCATATATCATGCTTTTGTATAATTATTAACTATTTATTTTACCTTCGAATTAACTTCATATATTTTAGTTACTTATTTTAGTCATTTACTTGTGTATAGATTTATTGTTTTTATTATATCTATTTATGCATAGCATATCAAGAAGACGTAACTAATTTATGTAAATTACACTCTTTATGCATGTAACAACTATTTTCCTACTATTATTTGACTTGAATTCTTGTTTCTGTATATAATTAATCACAGTTTATAGCAGTTTTTATTGCAGTTCATTGCTTTATATAAATAATAACAGTTTATAACAGTTTATATTAGAGTTCATTTCTTTATGTAAATAATTACAGTTTATAGTAATTGAAAAGAAGTACATCTAATCTATCAGAATCTATTTCTAATTACTTACAAAGTGTATGAAAGTAATTTTAAACTTAATTTACACTATAGTTTCTCAAGTCTCAAATACTTAATAATAACTCGTCCCACCTTTGTACAGCTTTTTATGTATGTTAAGATATTAACCCACCTGGAAAAGTTCAAGTTACTCACAGTTACACAGTTTAATATTTCAATCAGTTAGAGATGCTATGAATCAACGGCAAATGCGTAAATAAGCGAAAGCAAAATATTTGCAAACCAGAACGCATTAACAAGTTGTTAACACTGTTGTAATTAAGCTTGGAGAATTCTGTACAGCTGTGAAGTTTAATCTTTCATAAGAGTACGCATATACTGTAGAACTCGGCATTTTATATCTTTAAAATCGCATGCTTCAAAGTATAAAAAAAGAAGAAAGATTAAAAGAATTGAAAAATGTCGTTACCTTATTTCTAATCTACTTAGTTTCTATTTCTCGCAACTAAAGCGGACAATTTTTATTTAATTCGCAGTCTAGCGACTAATCTTGACAGATATAACAGCGAAGAGAAATATTTTAATAACGCAACAGAGCAATTAGAGGTATTAGTTAAGTAGGGTAACAGGTAGAAATAACGAACAAAGTCTAACGAAATAATGAGAATGTGACAACAATGAAATAATGACGGATTACAGAACGCGTGCCGAGATCTTGATTGCAACATAGCAAAGGAGTTTTAAACTCGCGTATCCTTTACAATTAGAAAGTTGTCTGCTCGAGGAGGGGGGGAGAAAGGCGATAATTAAATAACGCTTGAAACGCGGGCGGAACCTTTTACCGCGCGCCGCGAAGAAGTTCCACCGAAGTTTCCTGATTTATCGGCAGTTATAGATCAGAAAATAATTTCTTGCTTCTCTGCCGATGAATCACGGCACTGGCCGCTTCGTGTTCCGTCATGAACCACCGAGGAAGATTTATTAACACGCCCTTCGTATGCGAACACAACCGACGTCCGCGTGCTTTCTTCGGAGAATCGTTCGCGGAAAAACGATATCGATTTCTTATATTCAATTTGCTAGGGTCGTTTGTAAATGGCGAATTCTACAGGAGAAACATATATGTCACTGTTAGGCTTCATTTTACAGATAATTATTGTCGAAATTTTGCTATAGTGAGTAGAAACAGAAACGTCATTCAGTGACATAGAATTTTGTTTCATATCTTTGTTCTGTGTAATAAAATATGTAAACCTTAATGAAATATTTAAACCTTAATGAAATATTTAAACCTTAATGAAATATTTAAACCTTAATGAAATATTTAAATCTTAATGAAATATTTAAATCTTAATGAAATATTTAAATCTTAATGAAATATCTAAATCTTAATGAAATACTATATCATTTGAAAGCTGTGTTAATTTTCTACATTTTAATGTATTTCATTGTTATATTAATGTTCTACAAATCTTGTCGCCGTTTTAAGTAGAGCACCTAGTGGTGTATGAAACTTTTTTCGGATACTGTATGTAAATTTTGAGATGCAATTTTCTTTGAAGAATAGTTCTATTCGAGTGCAATTTATTGTATTAAAGAAATTTACGTTGTTATTTGTTTACAATGATTTATATGTAGAGGCTAGAAGAATTCTCAAAATTGAAGAACATATTAATGAAACATTAATAGATTGCGGTCTTTTATATAAGTATATAGAAATTTTTTATTATATATTTTATTGTTATTTTATTGAGTCGTTGTGCAATTCTTCTAAGTTGACCGCAATTTTATTAACATCACAAGCGATTTTATTTGGTTAACAAGCAACTTCATTCAGTTATGCAACAGTGTTTGTAAATCCTTTATTAATGTAATTAATACTTTTACTATCTTACATTATTCTGTATTCTATATAAAATGTATATCCTAAGCACGTGATTACGTTTATGTTGGCTCGGGTCATACGCTTTCCGTTTGAGGTGTCCAGAGTTTCGCATTTAGACCTGATTTGATTTTTATTTCACTAGGCAACTATCACTTCGATCTACTCGTACATGTTTTAAATAAAGATATGATTGAAACTGACCATTGACATTTATCGATGCTCTTTAACACCCTAACTCTTGAACCGTGGTTCACAGCTAACAACGGTGAATGTCTACGAATCAAAGCGAATAACAGGAAAGCGTATACAGCTCCGATAGTTTCACCTTTCATCGAACTTCTAACGCCGAATAAGCGTAAAGTAATTTCCCTTGTAACGTCAAGAATTTCACGAGATAACAGAGAATCGTATAAACTCGCCGGTAATTATATCGACGTATACATTAGAGCATGTTTAGCTGGAAATTGTATGCGCTCGCATGGGCTCCTGTAATCCGAAGAACTTTCGAACTTTAATAAGAAATACTTTAGAAACACCATGAAACTTGGAGTCTCGCCGTTCGCCGATCAACAACGTGATTTTCTCTGTTATTTAAAAGTGTCGTTCTTATAAACCATTTTTCTATTTAAACACGCTTCTGACAAAAATGATATTTCTTTTTAAAATACAATTGACCGTGTTTAAGATCGTTTATGAAAATTTATTTATTAAGTTCGTTCAATGTACTTTTTAAGGTACAATTTTTATAAATTACTTTAAATAAAGTACGCCAAGATTTAATTGCCGAAAAGTATGATTTTTTTCACAGCTACAATAATTAGAACTTCTTCAACAATTTTTCAATGAGAAAAGAATATTTATGTTTAGAGTGTATACATTTACTTTAACCCCTTGATATATTTCGAGAAGTCTGACTAGCGATGCAGATTTCTAGTAATTAATTAACTATTGAGCATAGATGTTGAAAGCTCTTTTAGGTTGATATAAAATTCGGTTCTTTTGCCATTAATATTTAAGCAATCAAGTAAACGTAACCACATAATAAACGCAAATTTTCTTTTTATTCTAAGACATAATTATAATAGGAAAAGTTCTGGTCATTATAACTGTCAACTCCTTCGTCAAGTAAAGATTGTAAAAAGAAAAGAAAATTACTATCGTGAATTCTTACATTTTTTTTTTCGTTTTGAAAAACTGTATATATCATAAATGCACAAAGATCTACAGTTTATTAATCAGTTTTTAACGAATATACTGGTCATAAAATATTGTCATTTCGTCGCAGCGACTATACTTGTCAAAAAGAGCTAACTGTTCAAGAATTATTTTTACTTTGACATTCTTTTAAATTATATATTTCATAAAAGTGACTTACACATTTTCCAAAGAGATTACAACAGCTAACTGATTAACAGTAGACAATATATCTCGATTTCGAAAAGGACGAATAACTTTTCAAGAATTCCATTCGAAATCTTCGTCACGTGGTTCGTTATCGCACAAAATAGATACGCGAACAATGCAAAAGCTGCACGCTTCGATTTAGCATATTTTATTACTTCGTCACGTTCGATGTGCAAGATGCAAAAAGCAGTTTCGCTCGGCACTGTCGGAAATAAAAGCAATAAGACTTCAGAGAGAGAGAGGGAGAGAGGGAGAGAGAGAGATAGCAAATTGGACCGGGTGTGCGGGGGAACCATCACCGTGGAATAGTTACGTGACTATTTCATAGGCGGTTCCGTTTCTGGGAATTACACCCCCGACCCAGGCCGAACAACACTCTGCGAAACTATGCTATAACTGTAAACCACAATTGCTCCCAGGTCGCATTTCCAAAGCCAGCCCTTCGTCACGAGTCTGGCCCCGTATCCCGTAGGTCTGGGCTGTTTCGTTTTATCCGGCGAAAGTATACGCCGCATTTTCGTCCATGTTATATGAAGCATCGTTCAATAATGTGCAGCTACAATTCGCTCTTTTTCACGTTCTATACGTGTGTTTTATTTGTATAGCCCCCGTGTGCCAATAGCCCGGCTCTTTGTTCCCAACTTGCGTTTGCATTTTTTAGAAAACATTTTCGGTTTTCGAATGTTGTATAAGCTTTTTCCGAGTATGAGAGGTGGACCGATCGAGTGCGAGCGTCGTAAAATACCGAGTGAATGAGACAGATGTTTAGAGAGTGTTTGGGCAGCTTCGAGTGATCTGAGTTTATTGCTCAGGTTTTTTATCGTCCTGCCTGGCCGAAAGACAGGATGAGTAAAAGGGAAAGAGAAAGAGAGAGAATGAGTACGAATGAGATACCGAGTGAGACAAAATTAAAGACATTGTATGCAAGAGAGAGAGGGAGGGAGGGAGGGAGATAAAATGTTATGATAATGTAGAGTAGAGAAAGAAGTAATGAAGGAAAAGGCTGGGAAGGGTGGAATGGCCGAAGGAAAGATGAGGGTAATCGATGAGGACCGTCGTCCAGCAAACTCGTGCGTTGTTCTAGTCATTATCGCTGTTATTGCCGTTATTGTTGTCTTCTTCGTTGTTTTTGCCATAGTCGTTACCGTTGTTAAAATTTTTCTCGTTCTTATTGGCGTAATCTTCGCCACTATTGTTATTGTTATTTCCAGTTATTTGTGTCTTTTCGTATTGACACGAAGCCTCGTAATTTTGCATATTGTTACGCAATTTTAAATTACTTAACTTTTTAAAAATCGTACCTATTTTGGCTATTCTTTTGGAAAAATTTTGCATACTTTTAACAAATATTCGTCTGATAATTTGTTGTACCACTATTCACACAATGCCGGCAATTTTTTGACACTATCTGTAGAAATGACATGATCTATATAAAAATAACGTAACTTGTTAATAATCATATACTTTTCAGTGAAATTTTGGAAAATTATATAAAACAAATTTGTCTTTATAGGAATTATATCTGTTTGGTAAAAAATGGAGTTTAATTTATTTAAAATTAAAAGAACAATTCTGTAATATACCAATGACGAGTTTTCAACAACGAGTTTTTAACAACTCTGAATAACAACACGCACTATATTAGACTACTCTTAGCCAAGCATAAACTCGTCATGGCTGTCGCAAACACGTGACGCCATTAGGAAACGCGTTACAAAATCCCCACCTTATTTCCAGCAACGAAATTTCGCCGAAATATCCCATAAATTTTCCGAGCGACTGCGAACCCCTTGGTCATTTTAATCGGAGACGACGGTATTTCGGAAATAGGCGACCGGAAGATGAATTCTTGCCACGGATTCCGACAGAGATTCCACGATCTTCGGTCGTAGGTAGTGTATGCCGGGAGCACGACCGTAGCGAAAATTCCGAGCGGAACATTCTACGTGTTTACAGAAAGCTTTTCGAACGGGCTCGTGGACAGGTTCATTGAAAAGAGAGCTTTCGGGGGCGATAGAGGCTGGCGATAGAGTAAAGGGGACCGGCGGCAGCGCAGCATGAATTTCTAACGAGGGACCACTCGAGGACTTCCTCGGGGAGACGGAGCAACTGGTGAATTTCTTGGTCGTGCTGTTTCCCAAATGAAGCCAATAACGCCGCGATCCTATCGGATTATATAATAAGGGCGTAACTGTGATAGAGAACCTCGGGGATAACGTGTCGGACGTTTCGTTCTATTACTCCGTATCCACGGTTTTGTCTCTTATCCTCCAAAAGTAGCAGAACTTTGTAACTTGATTTGACTTTGATTAAACTTAGCACGTTATAGTTGACTACCTTAAATATAAGAAGAAACGTGTAGAATTTTCAAAAAAAGTAGTCAAAGATTGTAATTTTGTATGCCTTTTTAGTGAACTTGAAACTTATATTTGTGCGAAAATGTGCAAAAAAATGCTTTAAGGAAGCAACTAAAATTCATAACTTCGTACGATTTTTGTAAATTTAAGACTTTAAATTTGAAACAAGTTACGTTGTTTTTATGTAGACCATATCATTTATACAGATAGTGTCAAAAAATACCGGTATTTTGTGAATGTGGATACAAAAAAATCACCGGACGAGATGATGAAAATATTTTTATATACATTTCGCTTGAATATATAAGTTGCATTTAATAAATGTATTTATGCAGACTGTTGATAAAATAAACGTTGGTAGCTGGTATGTTATTATGTCGGATCGTGCGATAGGAACTAATGTATTAATCTAAAAAACAGGAAAATTTTTTTTTAAATATGTAACTTAACATTTTACCAATCAAACTATGTATTGTTCGCTTCGCAAATTTTTGCCAATACGATTTCTTCTTCGAGAAAGTTGCAATTTTTAGAGGAGACAGATATTGTCAAGGTCCTTTTTATTTCTCCCAAATTACAAAAGGTTTTATTTTATTGTAAACAGTATAAATTATAGCTTCTTTTATTGTCCTTAATTTATTTGCACGTAAGAGGAAATTATAGTGGCCCAAAAACTTAAGAATAATGTAATTAGTAAATTCTGATCGCATGAAAATTAAATGAACATGATAATCAGTTAAACGATGAATTTTTGACCAATAAACAATGCGATATTTTATATTGCACAAGGTAGACTGTAAAAAAAATGTAAAGAAACAGTAGAGATCTTATTGAGAACTTTATAATACTTTCTCAAACGAGGTTCCATTGCTAATGAATTGTGGGCTTCCAATTTTTATGTATTTTATATAGCTAGAAATTATTTAGCCAAACGATGACACACTTCCTTGTGACCAATTAACTGCACTTTTACATTGAAAGTACTAAAACAGAAAATGAAACTTTATATAACTGCGTTTTTGTCTAAGATTTTCTAGAAAGTTGCTAATTTCTATGAGTAGTCTCGGTCTAGTTACTTGCATCAGGTGATTTTTAGAGATTCTATATTATTGTTAGACAGAGTGTGAGATATTCGATCAAAATTTATGGGATGGAACAACTTCTTGTCTGCTGATAGCTGTCCTATTCTACTTGGACAATATAATTGCTCTCAGACATGTTCGGTATCCTTGTATTTCTAACATTTTCATAATGTTACTTTGTAATAGAATTTGGTATTATTAATATTATTATTGTTAATATCATTATTATTATTAATAATATCACTATTATCAATATTACTTTTATACAATGTAATTATATGAATATTTTGTTCAATTTTTTAATCTAATGAAGAGGAAAAAATTATTGATTTTGGTTATAATCTTTTCGATTTTATTAGTCCACTGTAATTATTAAAATTAAAAAATTGATGCAACTGCAATAACATATACACTAAGAACGATCAGTGGAAGATATAGACAAAGATATTGACCACAATACAATGTAACTACATTTTATAATACTTTATTAAAATAATATCAAGATTCTTTTCTGCTCAACAACGTTGCTAAATTTAAATAACAATTCTTATTAATTTTATAATTCCTAGCGAAATGAAAAATATAAAAAACACAAAAGTGCACAGAAACGTTAAAAAACCTTGTAACAAGACAACTAAGATTATTTCACCAAGGGAGAAATTTACGATAACGAAGAATAACAAAAAGCCAGGTTTATTAACAAAGGAAAAAACAAAGTTTGAAGCTCTTGAAAATAGAAAGACTGCCGCAACTACTCGTTGCAACATTTTTCTTTTTTTTTCGCAGGGATCCGTGAACTTCCCCAAGCTTCCAACGTACATAAAAATCTGCAACAAGCTTGAAAAAAAACGCGGCACCCCGAAACACGAACTAAAAACCCTCGATGCTCTAAAGACTACTGAATAATTAATGAGCAAGCCCCGATAAATAATCGGCTTGCGTAAAAGCATTGCTTCTCAGCCTATCCTGATACAGTCCGCGTCAGAAAAAAGCACGCTTCAAACTTAACCTGTTTTTTTTATTATAAACATGATTTTTGTTATAAACTTAGTTTTTATACAAACTTGTAAAATAGCACTGTAAATGTACAAGAATTGAATAGAATCGAATTTCGCCAGTCTAAACAATATTATTTTAACGAAAAAAGAATTTTTATGAAAATATAGATGGACGAAATGATACTATACTTAACTAAAAATATTATATATGCGACATTATCCTGCTGCACGTCATTTTTAGTTAAATTTACTAACGTTTGGTCCTACTTCTCATAAAAATTTGTCATTTTCGAATAAAATTGTATAAACTGGCGAAATCCTATTCTATTTAATTTGTGTACGGTTGCAGTGATATTTTGTTAGTTTGTATAAAAACTTCGGCTATATAAGATAATACATAAAATAGTTAAATAAAAAGCAAATTAATTTTAAACGGTGCCGTTCCTTTTTGTCGCGGCTGTACGTCGGTGTACATTCGTGCAGTGGACCGCAGACTGTTTCCATTTTGCAAATAACATCTGCTCGGTTTCCGCGAGGGTAAGACGGAAGAAAAGGCTTATCAAAGAAGATAATGGACCCTTCCACCGTTCCATTGACTCGATAATGCGCGGCCTGTTTATTCGTGCCTTCCCCGGCTGTGCGCGCCGGTTCCCGAACCCACCCCCTCTCTCCCGTATAAATTCACCCCTTTGCTCCCGGCATCCCCATGCAACCAGAACACACACCGCCCTTGTCGTCTTCCCGTGGCCCTCGACGCTCGAACGCCATGACCTTATGAACTCCCACAATCGGCCACGAGTTTCGCCGTTAAACTCCATTCCTACGGTGCGCCACCCGATGGATACGGGGGCCGGCATTAAGCCCCCGCAAGATCGTTTCGACGATGAAACAACCCCGGCCAAGCGAAGCTGAATATATTGGCTCGATGGCTAACAATTTCTCCCGTAGCATGATTTATGGGACCGTTAACGGGCATAAAATCTTATGGCGGAGGCGCCGTGTAGGAAAATGTATTTTGAACCCTCGCGCGCTGCTCAGGTAATTGCTATGTTAATATCCATGGGGGAGAGGCTAAATTGAAACGAATATCCACGAATAACTGCGAATGTAACGAGTTGGTTTGGCGAAAAGTTTTCTTTTTTAATTCGACACTGGAAAGGGAGAGCGGATTTATTTGCTTTGTGCATCGATTGCGGGCGACGGAATGTGATATTAATTTTAATGAGATAAAAGTGGGCTGTTCTTAAATTCTTTTAGTCTTAATACTGGTTTAATAATCTAGTCATAAATGCGTAAAATCTTCAGTGCGCTTAATCAATTTTTTGTTTAAAAAGGATAGGATAATAGATATGGTGATCTAATGTAGTAGTTTAATAAATATTGATTAAATAAATCGAACTTTATTTTTATACTTTATGTAAATATGTATAGAATGCTTTATTTAGTAAGATGTATTGCTTGCGTTATTTCTTTTGAAATAAACATCGTAGAAATAAGAAGAATATTCAATTTTGTGTTTAAAAAATTTATATTCTTTGCAGGTTTATATGGTGACAAATACACATTAATTAAAAATCCAACATGTCTTTGAAGATGTGAATAAAACGATCTATTGGCAAAAAAGTTTAACACTGTTTTGACATATTTGATTTAAACGTTTGCAAAAGAAATGAAATTACTACGATGCACAAGATAAGCAAATTGTTGATAAAACATTGATCTTTAAATATTTAAAATATATATGCGAACTTTTAATAATGATTTAACGTAATTGAAATTCCTTGCCTATAGTTATTCGATAAATATCTAATCAAGTATGAATTTATTTATACAGGAATTAATTCAGGAAATATTAAAATTTCTTCCAGACTATCATTTTTACAATTCACCTTTTTCCAACCGCTGTATCGGAAAATTGAATTTATGACTAACTAAACAATTTTTCATGGAAGTAAAGGATTCACATTTATACATGAAACATTAAAAAAAAGATAGTCATAAATTATTCCAATAATTCCACAATTTCTATTTAAATAACTTATGAAAATGAGGAATTATTCAAATAAATAGATAAAATAATTCACTAACAATTATATTAGATAAATATTTACCCGAAACAATTCGAGCGATGTCCACAATTGTGATAAACAATATGCGTGGCGTATCAAGCAGAACTGCATCCGGAAACGAAATTGCTGGCTATGGATTATCTACCTCGTTCGAAGAGAGAATTACATTAACGAAGTCGATTCCGAGATAGCTCTTTAAATGTCAGCCACTGAATTCGTAAGTGTTTAGATTAAGTAAGAATCTCCCGGTCCCTTCGTCTCTCTGTGTTCACCTCGTTGCGACACGGCTGCAAGAAATTAGCTATATGCATACAAATTCATGCATCACGACCATTCCATGAATAATGCAAATCCTCCCTCACATTTCCTTTCACTGTCTGCTCTAGAATTATCCTTCGGAGCGTGCACACGATACAGTTTGAAATGTATCTTCTAAATAAATGAAACAACCTCCAGCCGTAGTTAATTAAATTTTAAGAATACATCGCGGAACTATGGAAACCGCGTACCTCTTTATTTTTTTCGCGGCTCGTTGAAAATTTAAATTCAAACTCGAATGGAATATGCATGATTTTCTGAATTATCACTGTCCTAGACCAAAAAAAGAAGACAAAATTTATCTCTCGAGTTAAAACGTTTATTAAAAATTACGAATAGAAGATGTTAGAAGATATATAGAGCTAAAATAATATTATAGTAACATACAGACTATAATTCAGAGAAGGTTTCAACCGATAGATTTATTTGTTTTAAATTGATTCGAAATGTTGTTTGCTGAACAATTTAATATTAATTGCTGTTCGTGAAATAATCTCGGAATTGAGAAAGGCGAGTTGTTTGCATATCCTAGGGGTATAAGCTACTAGACTTTTTGTACTAAATTTACTATAATACTGTCTACCGGTCTCCCCTCAAATAACATCCGAGCTATACATTAAGCTATGCATGGATTCACTAGCGAGATGGGAACTTAAAATTGAAGGGTTCCTCCTCGGAGGATTATCCCCGGCTTCTTAGGATATTAATCCAGGATATGATGGAAACGAATCCTCGATCATCCCCGACTTACGTGTATCTCACGATTTTTCTCAGATATTTGTACGAGAGCCCTTCCAAACTCGATATTACGGAATTACAAAAGTAGGATGTAATTTGAAGAACTAACACCCTCGAAACGACCATGTTTTTAGAGAATACAACGAAAAATCAAGTAATCCTCTATTCACTCAACAGGTTCTCGATGTTACAACGTAAATTTACTTGATTTATTCAACCCTTAGCTGCTATTATTTATTCAACCCTTATTTACTCTTATTCATAATTGTAAGAAAAATTGTAAAAAAAAAAACACTTTTAATACGCTTCGACCTTGGACCTCTCCACTATAGAGATACGAAAAGTAAGAACAATTATCTTTTTACCTAACGCTATACTGTCAATAATAAAGTAATAAACATTAATGGTCTGTGAAACCGCTAATATAGCTATAAGGGTTAACCACCACATAGTAAGAATCAAATCTATTAACTCTGCCTATTTTTAGTTAATAAAAAGTTCGACATTATTTCCTATTCTCGCATTAATTATTCCATCCTTTTTATACAGCAATATGATATCACAACACAATTGCCAAAGGTGCGCGCATATTTTTTTAGTCAGACCCGCGCGGGTTCTCGCGAGCACCGTAGGAGGGTTAAGACAAAGGAGACCAGCGTCACGAGCACGTTCCTCGAGGTCCACAAACATTTGCACCGACAACGGGGAAAGTAAGTCCGCCGGAATTCCGAAATCCGTGGAAGTAGCCTCCTTCCACGGTTTTTCACGAGCGAGTCGAGTGGCAAAAGGGGTTGAAAGGTTCGCGAAAAGGCAGAGCCGATTTATCCGTGACAGCCTGGAGAGCCTTCTCTCCCCCCACTCGGAATCCTCACAGGATTTCTTTCATGACGAGGAGGAAGAATCCTATCTCTGGCACCTAGACCGGTCCGGGGAAGACCAAGGACGTCGGGAGGGTGGAACAAGAAGAACGAGAGCTTTGTGCGAGAGCACGAGAACGCGCGCGCGCGCGCGCTCGCGTTCGCTAGGAAATGCGCTCCGGAGTCCGAGCGTTGTAAGCTTGTCTACACCTTCCGAAAAAGGGGGATATCGACTCGCTGGAAAGGGATAAGGGATAAGGGTCGACAGGAAGGCGGATGAACAGCCACTTCGAACCTCTACGGCCAAGATAGACGAGCCGAGTCGACTTGTCCCGACGAATCTCGATCCGTCGATCGTCTGGCCGGATGCGAGACATCTTGTTTCGGCGGAGTGCATGCTGGAAGACCTTTCTGCGCCGGGATATGTAAAAATAACGCGACCAGGACTTTTCTATCCTTTGACGGACAGATTTCTGGTTGTTCTGGCGATCTTGAGTGTAGTTAGGTCGCCCATTAACCCTTTGCACTCGAAGCTATTTTAACTGTAATTCTAAAGTAACTTTTCCGACATACAACGTTTCCATTTTATATGACAAAATGCATTTTATGCATATGAAATTGAATCATGTAACTCGTGCAACAACAGTTATATTTTCAATAATTTTAGAAATCTAACTTTTCATAACATGAAAATTATTTTGGAACGTGCTGTAACAATTTTAGTGGTGTCTCGGAGTCACCGATCGAGTGCAAAGGGTTAATATCAGAACGCGGTACTATTTCTTTATCTTTTTCTTTGTGTAAGGTAGCGCAATACGCTTATTCGCCATTTATTACCGATTAATAATGCATACAAATTTTTTCTAATAATAATATTTAATGACGTATTTTAGATCAGAAGTTGTTACATTTTTATGTCTAGGGTTAATAGCTTTCTAATAGAAAAAGCAAATTTATATTTAGTGTATATCTATACGCTATGTCCTTTGTATATTTTGTGGATTATGTATGAAATCTTCGTCACAAGTCTGATTTATTAGAGTGCGAGGAGGTTAATAAAAATTATTACGTTCGTCTAATTTTTAACTTATCTACTGATGTTTTCGACGTTATAAATAATCATAATTAAAGAAACATTGGATATTTGTACTATGTTAAGCAATATATATTTCAATGTGTTTTTTTAAATTTCTTTTAATCTAGTTTATAACGATCACTTAAAAAATGTTTTCGTAGATCTCGATTTCATCGGAATCAGTTAACTCAGGGTCAAGCTACAAGGTTAGCTATTTATCTAAAGGATAAAATATCGTCACAAAACTGCAATCATCGCGATGTCTCATCGTCTACAATGACGTAAAACATAAATTATCGTCTATATGACGTCATATATGACGTCTACATAAATTATCAAGAGCAATAAAAACTATTTTTAAACGTTCGTTATAAACTCAGATAAAAAGGTTAAAAACTGAGACTTCACAATTTGTATCTTTCCACGTAACAGAAAAAGAAAAGCATTTTAGTCATTGTCCAAGAGACTACTTCCTCCATGAACTATACACAATTCAAGTCACTTCGCCCACTCCTAAAAAAGTTACACCATTTTCCAAGTGTCCATAACTACAGAAGCGCACACAAGTGCCACCGTGCGCGACTATTCCAAATAAACGAGTACCCCTAATCCCAACCTACGATTCCCCCGGGCATAATCGAAGCATTCGTCGCGTCGCACTTTTAGCGAGCTGGCCATCGTAGCTGAAAACCGCGTTGAAAGTTTTATCGTTTGTTATACCGTACAAAGCCGCGACCCAGACATCGCGGGATATCCTGAGGATCGTTCTCGTATCCCGGCGTCTGCAGCCGTCCCACGCTATATTTTTAAAACCGCAGACTCGTCGCTTCCTGCGAGCAACCCTTCCGGAAACCGGCGCGTTAAACCGGCGCAGCTTACCGCGCGTCGCCAAAACCAACACCGAAATAGATCGAATTACTTAGAAAGCGTGGTCGCGCGAGGTCGTCGGATCGATGGGGGTGTGGGAGCCCCGGGATCGACGGTCGGCAATCTTTTAAAAACCTCCATTAAATTGCCCGTCAAAGATCCGGGCGATAGCTCCTTGGCCGAACGGCAAAGGAAAGTCGGCGCAGCGAGGAGACAGAAGAGGACTCGCACCAACGCAGATGCGAGACGCGCAGATGAATCAAAGGGACTCGGGGAGCAAAGACAGATAGGGTGAGAGAGAGCTACCAGCGGACGGATGGAGAGAAGAAGAGAAAGAGAGAGAGAGAGAGAGGGAGAGTGGAGATAGCGGCACCGGGAGAACGGGATAGATAGATTTAATCGCACCTACCCTATTCCTCTCACGTCCAGCGAGGGAGTCGTGAAACGGGAGGGGAGCGGGGGAGCAGCGGGAGAGGATCGACGAAGACGGACGACGAAAAAAATGGCGTGGCTGAGCGAGAACGAGGAAAAAAGGGGGAAGGGGAATACAATTTAATACAGAGTCCCATTGGTTCACCCCCGGGGGAGGATACCATGGAGAAGGCTGCATTTTTTCCTCGCGTGCCGTTTGTCTTGTACGTGACGAGTATGAACGCGTCGAATCCAAAGAATCCCGAGCCGGAAAGGAGCGCCGGGCGCACGAGGATTGTCGGGATCGCGCGAGCAAAAATATTGCCGCGCACGTGCCGCGATGGTCCTCCTATAGCGCTTCGAACTTCCTACGCTCCTTTGAACCAAGACCTTCCCTTTCTTGCCGGTAATTTAAAGACCTCGCCGCATTTGACTGGAGCTCGCGTTTAATTGATGAGCCGCGGAATCGCCGGAGCTCTCCTTTGTGCCGGCTCTAAAGAATTTTTGTTTCGCGACTTGGAAATCGTTATTTATGCCTTTCGCGCGGGAATTTCGCGGACTTCGAGTCATTGTGATTACGCTGGCATTGGAACATTGGATTCGCGGACCAGTAAAAGCAACTATTTTATATTAGTTTATAAAAGGAACAGGCGGAGACATTTGTTTCGATTTTTTAAACAGTGGTATTGTAATATTTGTAAGTGACATGTACGTTGAATAAATGAATTGTAAATGTGTCTTTACAATCTGAGTAATAATTAAAAAATTAGTGATCGCCATTTTGATCACGCCGGTTTCGTAAATTTAATGCTTGTTAGCACGGTGGAAAAGTATAAAGCTTGGAAAAATATATGCTAAGGAGGTTGAAGATAATTGTATCTATAAAAAGGTCTATAAAAATATATAGTTATACACAAAGGATTAATGTAGTTACCAAGAGTGTTATTGAAATTAATTACGATAACGTGAGGAATTATTACCACTATTTTATACAACGTAAGATTTCATTTGAATTGACATTTAATTTAATCTACTCCATTATATATTATACATGTACAGATCCTAAGAATTCATTATAAAAACTTATAACAACATATTTTAAGGAATACTATTGTATCGCAGATTGTATAAAATAAGTATAAACTTTGCAAAGCACAAGAAAGAGTTAGTAAAAATGAAGTGAATATAGTCTGATAATTACGTGTACATTCTTAAATTGTTGTTGCCCGAAATAGATATCTATTTTTCTATTGTCAGCAATTGTGATTGAAGAAAGTACAGTAGGTAAGTGCCCTAGACATTAATCTTGTTTTCTGACGAGATATTACGCACGATAAAAAGGTTCTAATTACTGCAGTCATAAAATAAATCACACGGCAAGTGATTAACCCTTTCGCCACGGTAGATTTTGATGCATATCACGAGCGCAACATGTGGTAGTTCAACTGCAACACACGCCATAAACGTCGAAACTTTTTCATCAGCGTGCGTTCGTCTGATTTTTATTGAAACGGTGGAAGATGATGGTAGCCAAAGAAAGGAAACGGGAAATTTATGGTGTTCGACGCGCAGTACATATTTCCATTTCCTCAGGTGTCATTAGAACTATATTTTACCATTATTCTAATTAATAATCTCTTATATTATCGTCAATATGTTATATCATTACTAACATATTATATTATGATATAATATATATTATATCATTATTAATATGTTATACAAATACAATATTTTGTACTATACTATAAACCAGAAATCATCCATGAACTGAAAGATAATATTCGTCACATTATAAAAGCGACGGAGTGACTATAAAGCAAGGATATAATAAAAGATTTTCACATATAATTGTAAGCAATCATACCAAAAATTGCAATAAAAATTTGTCAAACGTTTGAAACACAAACCATATTTTATTGACAAAGAACTTATAGACAGCTCTCGTTAAAAGATCTTTCGAATCGACATTATTAAATAGTTTTTATTTTCCTAGCGTTTCGAATTCGAACGCTTTCTTCATAAATGCGTGAAATCCTTCGTTTATTAATCAGAGAAAAAGAATGGCAAATCGAGCGCGAGCGTAAAATAGGGTGGTTGTCTGTACGAAAGCAAACACGGAGGGGGGGCTCGTGAATATCGAGTGTCGCGCAAAAGACGAGTAGCCCCTGAATATTCCGGACAAGCTGCGTCGACTAAAAAAGTGGACGGTTCGAGGGGAGGGAAGGGGCGGCTGTGGGAGAACAACGATTGGTCGAGGAAAAGGAGATGTCCTCGAGTGCATCGGGGGAGCCGTTATCCGGGGATGAAAGCGCAGGGTGCGCGCCTCCGCTCGGTGGCACCCTGTGCATAATTTATCGTCGGGGGTGGATCAAATTCCGTGGTGCGTGTCGAAGTGCCCGGGCCCCTCCCCGCCCGGGTAACTTCGATTCTGCCGGGAATAAGTCGTAATAATTTACGGTCGCAAGTTTCCTGGCGAAAGTAATCCGCGAGGATTCCCGGGCCCCTCCGAGTATTAAAGGTATTAACTCCTCTCCCGGTGCCTTCGCTTTCACGCGCCGCGGGACTGGAGGATCCTCGAGTGGACCGTGTGAATAAACTCGCCAACAATGAGACTTCAAACGGACGCGGCGATTACCGAGGGAAATACTTAATCGGTTCGCGGACCGAAAGTCAATCCTTCTGACGCGTGACGCGTCCAATATTCTTTTCCCGTCCGTTTCTTGTTTCGACGACTGGACACTTTCATCAACCGTTCAATATTTCGTAGCGGAGTTGGGCATTACGAACGAACTCCTTTTGGTCGAATCATTTGTTATGAATTATTCCATCTATTCGAACAATTTTATATCTGTTATAAATTATCATAGCTATTTATTGGAATAATCTTATCTATCTACGCGAACAATTGGGTATTTCATACAATTTATTATAGTTATTTATTGGGATAATTTTTTATTCGAATAATTTCAAACATTTTTTATTTGAATAATTCGAAAAAGTCATACAGAGGTAATAAATCGACAAACTGTAAATTATATTCTATCATTTATATTTACTTCATATTCCATTATTTTTATTCGAATTAATTATTTTTCGTATGAATACCTGTACGGATAAAATTCGAATAAATTCTTATTCGATTAATATTTTTAACTTTGTTAAATAGAATATCATGAAAATATTAATATCTCCATAGCTGGAGAAAATAGATTTTTAAAATAGTTGTAATTATTGAGTTTGCAAAGATGCTTTTGTAGCCATTCACCGTGACCACTTATTCAGGCATAATTTGTAACAAAAATCGTGCAATATTTTGATGGATGCGAAATTATTAACGGACGATTATATCTAACGAACCGCTAGGTTTTTATTAAAGCTAATACATTTTCTTCACAATTTTTCTAGATAAATTGTACTTAAGACACGGCTTTTTAGAGCTGAACGCAAACAACCGTCAGATGAAGTTGGCAGCCGGAAATTACAAAATTCGGATGAAGTTCCTGATATCCTGAGTAAAAATGAAGGTAAACAGCATTGTCAGAGGGTTAATGCTTTTTAAATGTTCGCTGCCTGGGTATTTTGTTAAGCGAGAAGAATATTTTCGTTGTTTTTCTTGCATGATATACGATGCTTTGAAAATATTTTTTAAATTGTTAAGGGAATGGTAATGACCTGATATTGTAAACATTGCAGAAAGATAAGATTGTTAACATTGTAAGATAAGATTATTGAGATTGTTAGAACAATTTTAAGAAAGCTGCAATATAAACTATATTAGAAATAATGCAAAATAGAAGTATACAGTAAACGTTAGAAAAAATATAAAATAGAAATGTAAATATAATTCAATATAATGTGAAAAGTTAGAAGTAATAGAAAATAGAAATATACAGTCTTTATTATAAATAGTAGAAAATAAAAATATACAGTCTATATTATAAATAATAGAAAATAAAAATATACAGTCTATATTATAAACAATATAAAATAGAATTATACAAATATAGTTCTTTGGGATTTGCTTTAAATATCAATAAAAACACAAAAAGTTACTTTGTGTTTATAGCTATTCACAGTATATTATATAATATAATATAATATTATATAAATATAATACATATGATAATACATATGATATTATATTTATATGATAATGCAAAAGTTACTTTTAATCCACAATTACGCACACCACTCTAAATTCTAACAGAACGTTTTCAAGAAAGAGTAACATCTATATATTTCGCTTCCAAATTAAAATAGTTGGCACCATTGATAATTAAGCATTATTTAACATTAAATTACACGGTCCCCGAAATCATAAAATCATCACCGCTAAGATAACTTGTTAAAGTGCCGTCGAACACGTGAAGGGGAAGGAGAAGACAAGCTTGCTATCCGAAAGCATGAGAGCATGATCGCGAGATAACACGTTAACCCGTGCGAGGGACGGTTCCAGGGATAAAAAAAGAAAAGAACGACCATGTTCCGTGACATAACGGCAAGGCTGATCGTATACGGGTGTTTTCTACTTGCCGAGTAAATCCTATCCCGGAACGAACGGGTGAGGAATCGTTTGAAAGGAAGAAGAAAAAGCGCGACGGCCGTTAACCCTATTCCTTCGGGGCGGTTCAGCGTCGAGTAACGAAGGGTCTCGTGTTCCTAGACCCCCTCGAATGTGATTACACGGAAGGAGAAAAGGACGTGAGCCCGGGACAGGGTGAAAGAGAGGTCTGCCGGGGCGGTCTTGATTTAGTAATAACACGGGCTCAACCATCGCGTGGCTGGCGCGGGGGAAGGAGCGCGCGGGGAGGGGAGGGGGGGTGCTGAATTACCAGAAACCTGCGAGACATTCGAAAAATCAAGGGAAAACGGGCGACCAACAAGGAGGACAATCGATTGCGACGACAATGCCGGAGACGAGCGTTTGATACGGGAACAGGTGGAACGGTAATGTTTATCCGTCGCGTCGTCTCGTTCAGCGTTCTCTCCTTTTTTTTACCAGTGCAGACGCAACCGAATCAGTTGCGAGACCGACACAGTGATGGATAATACTGGTATTACTTCTCGGAAATGTTACAGAAAGTATCGAAATAAAACGTTGCTCTTTATTTAACAATAATGTTTTGTAATTGTAATCTGGATATTGATACGAAATGTACTAATCATAAATAATGACTTGACCGCGGAATTTCATGCGAAATAAAAATTGCCTTCGTGAATTACAAGACATAGAAATTACGTAAATTCCTTTTGTTAATAATTCTAATGAGTGATACTATTTTCTACCGTAAATATGTAATCTCCGCAATCTAACAATCACGTATGCTGCTTCATAAAAAATACAAGACAGAGTTCATTTATACTTTTTGTCATTGTTAGTGCAATGGATGCTTGAATCAAGAAATGTGTAATAAATTCTTGTAAAAGTCCAAATCAGATATTTCAAATGTCTACAATAATGATTAACTATTTAAAATATAAAACCCGTAAAATCGAACGACACTGGTTTAGTGTTTAGTGCATTTATGCCACGAGCGAATTTGTGAAATATACAGAAGTATTTGTACTATAAAATATTAATATCATTCCAGTTTCATTATTAAAATATGAATACCATTCCTACTTTCGTTGCAATAAAACTTCCAATCTCAGCGAAAGGAAATTTTTTCTTAATTAAGTGTTGAAAAAATGATCTTAACAAATAGGAAATCGTATAAAAACCAACAGAGTACTAACAATATTTTTTATAGACGGTACTAAAAAATTATGATATTTTCGTGAAATTAGGGGTACCGGAGATCATTTGAAGTAACCTTCTCCTTTGCAAAAATGTTCTCCGATGTATCGTTAACCAATTATTAACAAAGAACACTGAATAATGAGACGCGAGCTCGACTGTCACGAATTTGTCGAGCCAATGAACGGTCGGACTGCGGTGCGCCAGCCGAGCTCGCGTCTCATTGGTCGGTGTTTTTCGTTAATAACTCGTAAACAAAGCTGCGGCTTGCGTTTGCGCTAAGGAAAAACTTACTTTAAATGACTTGAGGAATCTCTCGTTTCCCAGAAGTACCAGAATTCTGAGACACCCTGTATAATGAACCGAACCAATACAATATTTGGTAACATTAAAAATAATGTTATGAATTACCTACTATTAAGAATAAAGTGTATCATAGCAAAATTAATAATAGGATGTTCATAATAAAATTACGGAGCAAAGAATGCATTTCATACTTAATAACCTAATAATTAATCCAGTAATTAAAACGCTACATTAACTTCCATAAAACTCTGTATTTGATCGTTAAATTATTGTGTTTATAGTTTGTTCTGTTCTCGAAAGTAATCGTATAACATTCGAAAACGTATAAAACCACAGCGAACTTGAAAATGGTTTGTAAATAAATTCGCCGCACCGTTGGATAAACGTAATATCAGAATAGACGCTCGATTAATATTGAATTGTGTCGTTCCCCTCGAACGAATTCGCAGTTCGATTAAGAGAAACAAAATCTAGCGGAATTAATGTAGGAGCGAAGCGAATGGAGCGATGCTCGAGGCGGACGTTGCTATACAGAGAAACTAATTGTACTTTTAAATTATTCAAATTTATTCAGGCTCCCGAGACTGTTGACATAGTGATATCTTTTTCGTATGCAAGTGGAACGAATTAGCTTCTACAACGTCGACGGACGTTCATTCGGCGTGGTTTCGTTTATGCGCCCCGAAATTTGCATTTAACAATTCTAAAGGGATTCTATCGAATGGAGGTCATCGCGCACGCCGGTTTATGAACCTTCATTAAGATCTTAATTAATCATGTCATTGTTCTTCTTACGAGGCCGCGGAAGTTCATGCAAATTTCCACTCTCGTAGCTGTACGAAACTTCGCCGCCTTTGTGAATCGTTCCGGTAAATTACAACAGTAGAAACCGCGTTCGAAACTATAGCTAAAGTTCGTTTAACTTCACATTACATAATTGCTACGAATTCGAACAAATTGAAAACGCATAATGCATCGCGCAACGTATTACATACTGCTTTGCATATTGCTTTGAATAATCAAAAATTCGTACTATTGATGTATTAACATTTAAAAAAGCATAAGACTTGAAAGCTAATTTTAACGAAAACTAAAATTACATTATGTATAAAGAAACAGGTAGCAAATTAAATAAAAAACAAGTTATGATTATGTAAAGATTCCTTCCATTGTTCCGAGTAATTTCTTTCATCTCTCCGAAGATTAAAACAAAAATAAATGTTGCTATCAATTTGATATGTGGCAAAGCTGGAACGCAATTTATACTACAGGTGATAAACGGCTTGAACAAGTATTTACGCTCGGAACACAGACGTTAGTAGGATTTACCGAGACTTACTACGTTCAAGTAACCCCTTACAGATCTGCGTCTTGTTAGGGCGCGATTAAACAGTGATCAACATCTCCAGACTGCTCGAAAGATTTACAGTAATGCGCGAATGAGAAGCTAGGACAGTCGCGCGGAGAATTATTAGAGAGCGAATTAGTAGTTACGTTTACATACCACGCGATTTACCCTTTCTTGAATTACGACTGCGTTCGCGTCGCCTCGCAGAAACTAACTTACCCCCATATTACACACGATGCTTCCAGGCTTGAAAATCATTTAATTTAATAAGTTAGATCGACTCGTTTGCAGTATTTTCGCAAACGTCTTTCAGATTAAGTAATTATTTTAATTTGTTGAATGAAGCAAACCATTTGGTTCTATCGATTCATACGATAGGGTATTTATATACACGATAGTGTATATACATGTGTATACTGTTCACTGCGCATGTGACATATATTATAACCAAGATGTTCCAGATATTGATGGATTATTTTGGGACTGTCTAAAAATGGTTCAAGTAATAGGACACCCGCCATACCAGTGAATTATACTGATCAATACATTTACAATCTATATATCCCTCTCCTGAATATCGTTAAGTTTCTGCAATAGTTTTTAATCTACTAGAGTGTTCATTTTTTCAGGCATGGTTCTGCGTTTGACAAAAATATTACTAATTTACATATTCGTTACCTTAGTCCTCATTATCGAAGAATAATGAATAGACGTGACTTCGTACAAATTTACATGAGATAAGTAGATAATACTGCGGACTTTGTACATTTATAACAAAAACGAGTAGCTGTAAGTTGCAACAATGGAAAGACGAAAATAAATGTAAAATATTGATTCAGCTCTGTCGAGTTTCAGAAATTATTTAAACGAAAGATAGAGCTCCTTCTACATTCAGCAGATTTAATGAAAATTTAATTTCTTATAAAAAAAACCACAGATAAGGAATAAGTTTCGATAATAAAATTAAAGGAAAAAGTGTAAATGTAATTAGAATTAGTGAACCCTGAACACGATTAATGTATATTGTTTTATAACAAGATTGGATTTATTTAAATTTCGTACGATCTCTATCTAACATATAAAAATGGCTAATGTATTAAATTTACCAAATGACATTAGGGTCTGCAAGATGCAAAAATATTAGAAAAGCGTCATACATTTCAGGTTCTTCATTTTTCATTGAATAAATTAATTTGGCAGTGTGCATCGTGCAATTTTTCCTACACTCGTTGTAGTTAGTTGTTATTAGGCTGCAGAATTTATGCTAGAGCTTTAGGTTTTGTACCAATACTTCTACTAATTTAAAAACGTTATGGAAACATCGAAACACATTAAGAATCCTTGCTTCATTCCTCTGATATTTATAAATTGCAGACGCCACTTATAGTTCATTTATCGAAATATATCTAAAACCATAACAAATGACCACTCTGTTCCCATTCTGACTTACAACTATACAAAAGTAAAATAGAGATAAATCACGACTTTAGTTGTATCTTACTAACAATTATATTATATTTTTCTAATATAACTGTATTTTCTTAGTGCGGGCTACGACAAAGTGTTATCCCTTTGCACTCGAAGCCATTACAGCTGCAAACCTAAAATAATTTTTCTGACTTCTAGTGTTTCCATTTTATACAACAAAATTCATTTTATGCATATACAATTGAGTTTCGTGACCCATATAACAGTTACACTTTTAATCATTTTTAAGTCTAAGCTTTGGCGATATTTATTAAAAATAATTTTGATACGTGTTACAAGAATGTTAATAGCGTCGCAGAGTCGCCGCTCGAGCGCAAAGGGTTAATGAAGCGTAGAATGCATCCACACAAAGATCTAACGAAGATTGCGTCAGATCGGTGTAACAGCTTGAAAAGAATAACGAGAACAAGCGCCCAAAGAGCATTCCGTGAACGTCCAACGATCTCGAATCCCCTCGAATTGTTCCCAAACAAATGAAAAATAATTACGCCCGGGGGACATCATTTTACTCTACAATCGCGGGCAATCGAATCGACTGATTACATAATTTCCACTCAGCCACGGGAGAATCCCTTTGTTCCAGCGGGCCATTTATCACCGTCCCTCGATCACAGGAGATCGTACCCGAAGATACCAACGATCCTTAAAGTCCCATTATGAGACGGTTCCGTTCACCCAAGAAACAGACGTTTCGTTCGAGAAATTGGGGAGCAAGGCGATGAAAGGGTGAAAAAGGGGGAAAAGGTGTAGAGGAAGAGATAGCGAAAAGAAATATAGATAAAGGAAGGTGATGGATGCGTACGAAAAATGAATGTAATACCCTTTGTATTGTACATAATCCATGGCGAGGTGAGTATTTGGGACAAGTCAATCTAGAAGAAAAGTTGTAAAAGACAATTTTACACTATTTAACAAGCTTTTGCATTACTATTTATTTCGCGAATGCATCGGTGCGATTATAAAATGTTTATATTTTATTTATAAACCCATATTGCCGAAAAGCAGTCATTTTCCCGTCTTCAAGTCCCCGTCTTTCTAGTGTTAAATAGCAATGCATATATTTTAGATCGATTCTCTAGAACAGTCTCGATAAAGATGTATTAGGGAACAATGCTTGAAAAATTAATATTGTTGCGAACTCCGTTGGCTCCACGCATTATACGACGCGGTATTTTATGCATAGTCTACTCTAATTACAATTGTGTTCGGAATATCTAATATTATACAATTCTTTATAACAACACGAGTTGATCGCACGGCGGTTCGATCTCAACTGTCGACTGTCCGTCGACACAACAACTCTTATTTTCAATTACTTCCTTAGGGGTTGCCCACTTTAGGTTAGTATCACATTACAGCGACTTAATTTGGACAATTCGCCGTAGCAATATTTTTCAAGATATTTCATACACCGTCAAAAAGATAGGATATTTCATAAGATATTAATTTTTTGGCGTTGTACCCTAAAGCATTAGGATACAATGCCCTACATATGCAGTATAGTTATACGTACATATACATGTATACTACATGCAATAAAAATGTATATACTACATATATATATATTTAATATGTAGTAAAGTATTATATCTAATATGCAGTGTAGTATTATATCTAATGTGCAGTATAGCATTATATCTAATGTGCACTATAGCATTATATCTAATATGCAGTATAGAATTATATCTAATATGCAGTATAGCATTATATCTAATATGCAGTATAGCATTATATCTAATATGCAGTATAGCATTATATATCTAATATGCAACATAGTATTATATTGATAATACTATTGATAGTTTTCCACCTTGACTGTGCAGTATTATCATTGTATTCCACAAAAAGAGAGGGAGAATAAGAGCAAGACGTCGATAGAGTGTGTGTACGTATGTAACGGAGAGAGGGAGAGAGAGAGAGAGATTTCAGACGATCGATTCGTCTCCGCTTCGAGATACGTCATTGATACTATAATGAGGAAAATTTCTCTTTCACCGACGCACGGGTAGAAAAAGCACTCGAGGCCCGGGTCCCGGGAGGAGGGGGGGGGAGGGGGCGAGGTTGGTGGTTATTATGCACACAGGGGCGTACGAATAAATTCAAGGAGAGTCCTCTCATGCGAAACACGAGTGCCGAGACGCGGGGCTGGCTTCCGCAGTCAGATTCGACGGGATTTGTAGCCGGCCTTTAAACGCGTAATGGCTACCACTTACACGGCGGACGGGATCGTGTAGCTACCAGAAACTTGGATCGAGGAAACACGAGCACTCCCAGAAATATGGGCTGCGTTCCCGCGAGCTCTTGAATCGGGCTACGACACCGAGCCGGAAACACGAAATAAACTGCTTCTGGGTCAATGTAATGTGCTCGGCTCTAGCGTCCCCGCCAGGCTAAGAGAATCGGAATCGTGACAGTAAACCGCGGGATAGTTGTTTGTCAACAACGATTCGCGACGATCAAATCTGGTAACTGAACGTTCAACCCTTTCGTCGACGAGCACAATTTGCATCGATTGCGCGGTCACTTCACGGTTTACGAACGGATCTCGTTTGAAAAATTGATGAATTTCGCGAAACGAGGAGCGAAGTGAGAATAGTTTAAAGGATCATAATTCATTTTTTCTTTTGCAGTTACTGAAACTATTAGATGAAAAGTTTTTATGAGAAATATTCTGATGAACTATTTTATTTCACGCTGTATGATAGAATAGAAATTTGTGAGCAATTTGAGTAAATTGTAGTTTATTTGAAACAATATTAGCGACGATTTTATGCATTTGTGGCAACAATAGTAATAAAGTAGATTCTTCCAAATTGTTTATTTTTGTTTACAAATTGAATTCGAGAGAATTTATTGTAATAAGTGAAATACAAAGCAGTAAAGACGTAGAGTTTAAAAAGCTTGGTACAGCATTTATAATCTATAGGAAATATTAAAGTAATTTTTCTTTGGTATAAATATTCGCAGACTATACATTAACCACGTTTATGCCTCGTTGGTTCCAGTGTCAACATACTACAATTTAATAAATATTTAATAAATATTATAAGATGAGGAACATAACTCTAACAACATGTAAGATACTAAAGCAATGGAGTAGTCGTCGCAATTAGTATAATTTTTGCATACCGAAGGGAGTTAACACTGTTTAATTTGTAACATTTACACAAACTTTTGTCTACCATAATTTGTACATGATTTACAATATATTAATACATAAGTACAAGTAATTTAATCTGAACGACATTCGTATAATACACACATAATATGAAATCATAAAACTATTATAAAAAGTAACTATTTTTTCACGTTATACTCTCTCATATTAATCAACAATGAAAAAGTCGATCGACGGAGATACTTATTATTTCTTGGTACTAAGCCCAATATCAAGAAAACTTATTTATACAGTGAAACAAAAGCTTTAAAAATAACCATTCGAAGGACATAAAAAGTAGAGTTAACCGAGTGTTTGCAGAGGAAAAGAATGAGTGTAAAACTGACAGTTGCGAGTTGTTGGCATCGCGAACAACAAAAGCGGTCAAAGTGCCATAAACTAGAACTTTTTGTTATCTATACATCGTGTGTACGAACGTACCTTTAAGTTGTTATTAGAACAATTTGTACAAGTTTTGCACTAACAAGTTTTCTGTGTTTCAGTATTTTTACAGTTCCGCCATCGTCTCCACCGTGCACGCGAAGTAATAAAAACTCGAACGCGCTCGCAGTCGAACATTTCACGTACTCAGCCAAGTGGATAATAAATAAACATAGACTGATCAATGAAGAAGATAAGCAATGGCACTTTCATGGCTGTCGCAGTAACTTGTGCAATACTATTAGCGCGTTATACTTTATGTGAAAAGATAGGAATCGTTCTATTTGATGTCGGATGGATGTGATTTAATGCAATGCTTGTGGTAAAGTAAATTGAACGCGTGAACACAACTGACTGGAAATCATTTATTGTTCTTAGTATAAATTATAAGCATGTTAAATGAATATTATTTAATTACAGGCGTGAGTGCTCAAGTAAATCACTAATCAAGAACTTTATGTCAGATTTTAAATTACTGACCAAATTCAAGATTCGTTTAATCTTGTTTAAGAATATATTAAAGAGTGTTAAATTAGAGGGATGTTAGTGAAATGTATTAAATGATGGTACAAATCAGAAAGCACAAATTATCTAATTATTTAATACATCATCTTATATTAAATCCAATCATCTAATACATTACCTAGCAGTGCAAATTTTATAATTAAACAACGTCTGAATAAATTGTTCAGTGATACTATCTAGATACTTCAATCGTACCAACAAGTAGGAGAATACTAATCGCTGATTAATACGTCTTCTAGTCTATCAATATTTTACATGAGGGCCAAAATACAGTTGTCATTTTTTATACCACGCGCAGGAGTGCATTATTATATATGTTTTACACAAATAAATTATACAATGTAACGATATAGTCGGGAGTTTATCTAAATCCTCAAGATACAATAAAATTATTTGCATATTCTTATTTATCTTCTTCATACAATACTTACATATAAAATCTTGTAACTAGACAATAGTTCACTAACACTGTTTATCCCTATTAAGACATTTATCCAAAAACCATACAGAATTTTATCAATTCCGACCAAATTCTCAAAATCATATAAGCCTTTCCATTGAATAATTCGCTAAAAGTTCGAATTCCACAGCCAAATCTAATAAGCTATGGTATTTAATCGATAATATATTAAAGTCTAATTACACAGCAAAACATGTACATAATAGGCTTATCTTCAATTACTTTCACTCGACACTATATCGAAATTGCTGCTAGCATTCAATGAAAATAACTTCGACCGCGATCTCGTAGCAGGGACGACCAACATCTTATCTCTCAAAGTTAAATTAGCACTGCTGCAAATCATAATAGAACGACCATCGTTAAACATCTGTATAATCGTCGCGCGTGAAGGAATTTCAAGAGAAAATCGTCGCTATAAGGGACGCGAATGAAAAGGAAGCGACCGCCGAATTCTTTTCGTCGCGAAATCGCCGAACGAAATAAAGAACACGGTGTACACGGTAATCTCTTTCGCCGATGGATAATTGCATACACGAAAAGCTTTAAAATTAGCCGATCTCGGCCAAGGATTTGCTCGCGAGCAATGTAATAAGTAGAATTCTGAGCGTCGCTGCATTCGCGGGCCGGAAAAAAAGGAAGAAGCCGAAGCCGGGGACAACGACGCCGGGTATACTTAGGGGATCTTACGGACGACCAAAATGGATCCGGAACAAGAAATCTTCGCCGTCCTCGGGCTTTCTACGTTCGTTCGTTTCACGGGCAACTATGCGCTTACCCAAGGGAGCCATGGTTTCTCGAGTAAAATAGCAAGGCAAATGGAAGCCGGCGAATTAAACGTGTCAACGGACGGGTATTCGGTAAGACTCGCGGAATATCAATGCGAGTAAAAGTCTTTCAAAGCCGGTATTGCGTTCCCGGTATTACGGAGTTTTTTTTTTCCCCCTAAACGTTATAAATTGCGCGAATTAAGTGTTTTCAATTCGACGGTGGTAATATTCAGAATGCGGAGACCTTTGCAGAATATTCTTACTTTATGTTTCTTAGGAGCCTGAATGCGATTCTGTTGCTTATAGCAATGGTTCCCGCGCAACAATATAGCGAATGAATAACTCGGAGATCCGCGATTTAGGGGAGAATGGGGCAATGGCGGTCGCTTAAACAAGAATCGCGATACAGTCGTAGTATGAGATGATATATTTATTTCAAAGAAGTTTTTAAAACGTTTAGACAGTACGCTAAGCGAAAAATGAAAATATCTATAATAATTTACTTAATGAAATGAAATCACTGTTTGCCAGCGGACAATGGCAGACACGTGTAAACATTATTCAATAAATATATAACCCTTTGCGCTGGAAGCTATTCTAAATAATAATGACATTTATAACAGTTCTTTAAATATAAACCAAAATAACAAAGGAACCTTTTAACTCTTCGTACTGGAAGTCACTGCAGCGAAGTCATTGAAAAAATATCTTCAAATTCGAGGACTTCGTAACAGAGACAATGAAGATAAATTTGGCTAAATGGATTAAGATAAAATGAAAAATAGAACATTGAAGAAATTAACGAATACAGTACAGTTTTGACAAAACATGAAGACAAGAAATGCCCTCAGCTACTTCGACGTGTGTCCATCGTAATAAATAAAATCTAAACAACAGGAATTACTTGACATTGGAATAAAACACCAATCGAATTACTACACCCTGCTTTTCCAACCGAAGCCCGCGTATGTTTTCCATATTGATGGGGGGCGTTCGGCGTGTAGGATCGTTAAAGTATTCCCGAAAGCGACAAAATATCGCGTGTAATTTCTCTCTCGGCGAGGTTATAAAATTCTCAAACACGGTACTAGAAAACGCGTCCGAGCAGCCGGTATAACTCCCGGAGGTCGAAAGCGCCATATCTCTCCACCCGCGTGAACGTTTCATGTATATTTGAACGAGTGTTTCGGAATTGAAAACATTGCCTCCTCCCGCCCGGTGACTACGCGAGAACTTTATCCGGCGTCGTTGCGGCCGATGTCGACCATAAGAAAGACACCGTGGACTTTTATTGCCGAACCGCCCGTCGTAGTTCACGGACCGACAGCAGCCAGTATAAGGAGAAAGATAAAGGGCGAGGGGTTGGGGTCGAAGGTCAGGGTAACTCCGACGGAAAGTTATTAGTTAAGCAAGCTTTTCCAGGGGAAGGCCCCGGGAGAGCGCGTCCGCGATAGAGGAGCACACCTCCCGGCTAAAGTTCACGGTGAAACTTCGATTAAGTTTCTTTCGTTCCGATCCGTTGCGAACCGTGCTACATTCCGCGGAGTGCAATGGTTCGCCGGTGCAACCGGCGCGCTGTAAGGTAAACGTTCAATGTCAAGCGGCTCTCCCGAGCCCGTGAACACAAGCAGAAAATCGATACGCGGTTTCAGCGGAATCTTGGAGGTTGCATTCTTTCTTGCGATATCGGGACCTCGGGGTCTAGCGTTCGAGCGAATCTTTCGCGCTCTTGCGAGAAGGATCCCGCGAGATTTTTCTACGGTCGATTCCACATAGCTGCCCTAGCTTGGACGGACTTTCTCGAGAAATGTGCTATTTTTAATTAAATCTAGCCCGAGGATGCACCGACGACTGCAAGAAACGCGAGCTGCGTAGAAACACGCCGATCTTTGCTTTCGTTAGTTTCGACTGTTTGAAGATAATACGGTGGCTTTTGAATTTTCCTATTGATCAGGGTAGATTTTTTTTAGATGTGCTTTGAACCTCTTCAAGGATGAATTTTTATAGTAGGGAACAACTTATTAGGGAACGACTTATTTTAAAGTGGAATAATGGAGAGGACAATGGTTATTGGAGAAATTTTCTTAAATGAAAAAGAATTTTATATAACGCTAAGAATTATATGTAACTGGTGTAAATTCTCCTTATAAAAAATTACTGTAGATGATCAAGATAAATTCTATTGCAATTATAACAACTGCACTAAACAACTGTCAATGCGAAGTAATATTAAAAATACAAATAAGGTAGTTTGTCATCGTTTCACCGATATTAATATCTCAGATTCTTAACCTCTTCAAGGATGATTTTTTATAGTAGGGAACAATCTATTTAATTGTCACTTTTTTATGTATCATCGATTTCATTTCATTCGATGAGGTTTTCTCCCTGAAGAATTCTGTAATAAATAGTTTTACAACTGATTCTCATTTTCTTTACACTTAGAATAATTATAATTTTAAGAAAACTAAACGTACACATACGTGATAGTATCGTTGAAGAGGTTAAGTTAGTTTTTGCCTTACCGAAACTCTTGTTAAATACTATAAGCTTTATTTAACCTTTTGCACTCGGTGCCATCATGGATGTTACCTACCAGCGATAATAACCATTTATATTATTATATAGTATACGATATTGTATATTATTGGAATATTACGTATCATCCACAATACGATATTTGTGCATGGGCAAAAACAAATCAATGTTCTTAGAAGCGATGGAAATTAAGATAGGAAAATATACACCTCGTATAAGTGCTTGGCCTTGCGAGGCACAAGCATAACAGTTTCGAATTACGAGGGGATCCGAGTTTTCTTTTCGGGGTTCCGGAAAAGCCACGGTCAGTCGTAGAAAAGCATCTGCACAGAAAAGAGCTTCCTCACGCACCGTAAAATAAAGTTTCTTTATTTAAAACTACACCTTAGTTTAAATGTATTTAAACACCCATTTCCAATATATATGTATATATTATATATACATATATATGTATATAATATTGCTATAATAATATTCGATTTATACGAATTTGTAGACATCGAGAAATAGTTGCAAATTGCTAATAAACTTTAATGTTTAGTCGTATACTACAATTCCGATGTCCCCTGAGAAGGGACAACGGAGTGCAAAGGGTTAATACACTAAAACTATGATTTATCAGACAATTCGGGTTTGAAACATATTTCATTGCATGATCAAGAAGATGTATGTTCTTTAAATGTCCTCTAAAGATTAACCCTTTCCAGGGTGACTGAGACACGGCTAAGATTGTTACAAAACGTTCGAAAGTAGTTTTTATATTATGAAAGTTTAGATTTCAAAAATTATTGAAAGTATAACTGTTGTTGCATACGTTACAAGATTCACTTTCGTATGAATAAAATATATTTTGTAATATAAAATGGCACTGATATATGTCAGAGAAGTTATTTTAGAATTACAGTTAAAATGGCTTCGAGTGGAAAGGGTTAACAAAAGTGAAATTGACAAATTACATTGTTGAAACTACTTACTGTACGTTTCTAAAATAAAGTAAAATAATTAAATCAGTCTTTTATATATGACATTTGTTTTTGTAAGATATTGTATACTGTTTGGTTCCTTTCCATACGGATTCTTATATACGATTTTAGAAAATTGAGCATAATAAACGAAACATAATCTTGTATTATAATATGTATTTCTTTAAAACGTGACATTGTAAATGGAACGCTATTAGCTAATATAAAATGTACAACAAAAAGGCCTGATACATTATCCTAAGATCTTGAGCAACGAGAATTTATTTATCAACTTTAATGTATAAAAGCTGAGTCATTTAACACCTTCACCTTAATTCTTTTAGTAAAATACATATTTTACAAACAATCTTTCGGACAAGAGTTATTATTTCTAAATGGCGTTCCCCTAAAACCTAGTTATTACTGCGGTAAGTTGACTGTCCAAGTTAGCAAAAAAGATTAAAGCAAAAGAATCGAAAAACTCGCCCTGTATATTCTAATACTGCTTTAAAAATCGTCCATAAAGCATTTTCCATTGGCAAAATAACGCGACAAAAATCAATATTAGCTTGAACATCTGCAGGACAGTTGCAACAAAAGTAAGTAATAGCAGATAGTAAATCGAGCCGTAAGAAAATGATAAATTGCCAGAAGAAAACGCATCTCCGCCGGCTGCCATGTTCATTTTCAACCCCGATGACACGAGTTCAGAGTCGCGGTTCTACCCCCATGGTTTTTCGCCTCGCTTCGTTCCCGTCGGCGCATCAATCGTCGGGCGCGCGGAGCCCGCAGACACGCTGCTAACCATAATCTCCGACGGATATTTACAGCAGCCGCAGTTTCGGTCAGAAGTCCAAAGTCTTGAAAGCGTGTTGGCTGTACAAACGGCAGCCGAAGGGGTATAAACTTTCTAATCGAATTAGAGGCTAGGGCGCCCCTTTGCCATTCCAACCGTGCGATCAAACAACTCCCCCCGGACCCCGTTTCGCCTGCGCGCGAGGCATTGTGCGCGTGTAAACGCGATAAAACGTAGGATTTCTCTGAACGCGTAGAAACGTCGATGCCTAACAAGTGCGAGCACACGGAGCCCGCCGGCGTTTCCATTGAAATTCATATAGCCCGGCCGTGTTACAACGTTATCTGGGAAATTAATTTCGAGCGGAGCTCGCGGCCGCGCGACACCGCGAAACTGGATTCCGCTAGATTCGATGAAGATACGCTGCGATGTTTCTATTTGTCCGGCTATTTATTCTACGTTTCCGAGAGCTGATATTTTTCTATTTTCCTTTCTCGTGTCTTAACACATTGTATGCGGGACACGTACTAGTACGTTTTCTGACGACTGATACTTGATACTTATGATTGTTATTTATATATTTCTATTCATATATTTGTTTATATATATCAATATAAAATACGAAAAGTTGGTTAAAAAATTAAATAAATTTTCGATCTATTGAGATTTAACTGAATAACTAAATTTACGCGCAAAACGCCTGCTCCCGGTACAATTCCGCTGCAAAATGTACCCGCACACAATGTGTTAATATATTAGATAATTTTTCGTTAGTTTAACCTCTTAGGCATGGCTGGATTTTGCGCGAATAAAGTTTTCAATAACTAAATTACCATTTTTCGTAATATATATTCTTTTCCGTATAGCTGTATATAGTATTAATTACATATATTCTTTTCTTAGTGTATTGTACATACACATTTTCACTTTAATAATTAATAAAACAATTGAGTAAAGCACGAAACATTCGCGAAAGCCACTACAATGGTGCGTTGTGCCTAAGAGGTTAAACTACGTTGGAAGTGAAATTATACTTGAGAGATATGCAGTGTACTGATTCAATGGTATTTCATAGGTTTCAAATGTAAATTATTTTTTAAAAAAGTTTTTAAATATTCGCTGGGATTTGAGAACCAGTATGAATTTAGCGATATAATTTATAAAAGAATGTTTTCATGAACAAGGTCTGCTCTGTGTTCCCATTTATTTTATTTTATGATGTTCTTCTGTTGTGCATATGTGAATATTTCTATTATATTAGATCCGTCGGGTATAATAAAATATCAATAACTAACTAAGCATAACAATGGACCAGAAAATTTGTTAAGAAGCATTATCATGCTTGTGTTATTATACTTGTGCCTTAGTGATTACAAATTTTTCTCTCGTAAAATCTTCGTGAATACAATCTTGCGTTAAATTCTATTTAAGTAATAATATTATATAATTAATAAATGATATTACACAATTATGAAATATATATTCTAATATATTAGATATTTTATTACAATAATGTATTATAAATATACTATAATAATATATTACAGTAATGTATATTATATATAATATATTAGAATATATAACATACCTATATCTTATTTAAAGCGTTGTTGTTTCACAAATAAACGGAGAAGAAATACTAGTAGACATACTAGTAGATAATCTAAACAAAATTCCTTTGATTCAAAGCACGATCAAAAACATTTTTCTACAAAAAAAGACCAGCTCTGCCAACAGAATCGTCCTAGAAAATTCGAACGACCGTTTATTCTCTCTTTCAGCTACTCTAAAAATGTCGAAAGATTTGCAATCCGCTAATTGACCGAACCAAGAGATACCGAAAACTTATTCCAGCTTGTCCGCTAGTTCAAGAATTAGACATTGTGTTGGCTGCAACACGAAGACGCGTCGCGGCCAAAGAAAGCGGGGTTTGTTGGTGTGTTCAGCGAAATTGGGGAGGCTTTTCGCGTCCGCGAGTATAGGGTAGGTAGAAAAATCGTCAAGGAGTATGTACTCACGGCCATGTCCTCGCTCCTGTAAGCCGTGAGAGTCTGCTCGTCTTGGAGGAGTACGCAGTAACAAGGTTCCCAGCACGCCTCTCCGGCAGCTTCGCCGACGCAGCATTCGGCTTCTGCAAAAAGAGGAAGATTGTCCCGGGTGAGTAAGCTCGGCCCGATCGGCCGCCGGCGGCCATTGTGCCGGCGCTGTCCTAGGAGAATAAAGTCCGCGGGGAGCTGCGACAATAAGAATAATAGCTGCCGCGTCGATTATCCCCGTCGAGGAGCGCAACAGGAAGCGCTACGCGATCTTCGCGCCGCCACGGCGATTGATAACGATCGATAATTCTCACGCTGACGCCGGGCCCGTGCGATAGGGTGAGTGTTCCAGGGTTTTGCGAGTCATCGTCCCAATGCGAGGGATTACTGCTGGCGTATCGCGGCCACGGCTGCTTTGCAACAGAGTTCCATGAAATTTATTTGAATGACGGCTTGGAGATAGAATGCCGGATACAGTTTATTCGGCATTTTTTAAAAAATTCTATTCGGATATGAATTAATTTCTGTTACCGACGGACGATGCGCGTCTTTATCAGTCTTATGTTTCTGATCCGCGCGATCCTAGTCCCGCTGTCTTTTGTCTCTCTTCCACGCAACGTCCACTTCGCATTTGGTGTGCACACGAGACAGTTTAGAATATGCATTTACAGTACGTTTGTCAACTATTAAATTATATTTATACATTACGTGTGTTCGTATATTCCATTACGACCAAGCTCCTGCTATCAATTTGAATAACGATTTACTTGAATAACAAGTTATTCAAATAAAAATTTATTCAATAACAATTAATTCGAACATCAATTCATTCAAATAACAACTTACTAGAATAAGATTTTATCCGAAGAGTTCATTCAGATAAGATTTTATACGAATAAGAATTCATTTGAACAGGAATTCATGCAAAAGATAGTCGCCATTAATAAAAATGATAAAGTATAATGTGTTTTTAAGAATAGTTTATTGATTTATTTAGATCAGCAAGCTTGTTACCTTTAGGTAGATTGATTATTGATTCAAAGCTAAATGATCTTTCTACAGAAGCACAGGAAGGCGTCAATAATTTTACATTTTTAATAGTATTTGAAATTGAACTAATCCTGCATGTATTCGTATAAATATACTCTTAAGAAATTACACACAACAAAACAAACAAAAATAAATATAATAATACAGAATTCGAATGAATTATTAAAATATAAATTATTAAAACGATAATTACTCGAATAATTCCTTAAAATAAAGGTAATAACGAGGAATTAGTCAAATACACTTACTTAAATAAATAAATAAAATAATCAATAATGAAACAGACACTTTATTATAGTCACTATAATACAGTAAAACTATAATATAGTCTACAATAACACCCCTAAAATGATTACCAAAAGAATTGAAGAAATTCGCAACAAAATCATCTCTCAGACTGTAAAACAATGCAATCTAAAAGGATTTCAGTGTAGTAAAAGCTTTCGTTCATCTCGCTCGATAAATTACTGTCCCCCCCATAATTTGAACGTACGCAAAGCGAGTGCAGCGCGCGCGTTCTCCAAAATCTGTGAAACAAGCGGCCATCACGTGTTTACTATAAAATTGCAGGGTAGCCGAGCAAAGGCAAGCGCGGCGCAGAGGGGCAGAATTTAATCGCTCGAAATGTCTTCCGGAGCGTAAAAAGGGGGACCGAATCGATAAACTGTTGCGTCCCCGTAACTCCTGTCCACGTGTCGTCGATTAATGTCCACGGTGCTTAACGACATTACTCAAAACGTATCTGTGTATTACGCAAGTAGGCGGCCGCCAGTTGGAGCGATCAAGGGGTTCGTGAGTACGTGCAGGGACGCGCGGAGCCGCGACCGTCGTCATCTGGAAAGCGTGGCCCCGGCGGGCCACTAAATTAATTACCTAATTTCGGAATCGCCGTGTCCCGCGCCGGACGTCGCCGTTCGTACGCAACTGGTAGCCATCCTTGCGGGAGATGGTACTCGGCGCACTTCAACCCTCCGAAATGTCCCTTCCCGAGGAACGTTACCAAACTGTCGATAATTGTAGCGCTTTCGTAAATTAACAATTTTCTTCTACAAAATTTGTATCGATGCAGTCTTTCGTCTAGTGTCTTCTCACGCATTGCCGTACCAAAATATACACGGACACGTGTAGCAGCAAGATAATGAACCGTAGATAATAGTAAACGTACACCGACACGTAGAAAACATAGAGATAGAAGAAAGTAAAAATCTTGAAAAATTGTAAAAGACACATAAGGATAGATCGAAATAGTACGCGGTCGGAAATAATGATTTAAAAGTATAGGAAGTAGGCGAGTATACGTTTCGGGTGTGATTGCTCGCCGATGCGTAATCCGCGGATGTTCGCGGCGGACTGATCTCGAGTACGAATATATCGGATCGATCGGTAGTACATATTCCCTAAGCAGGTAAATATTACCGCGAAAGAAAAGCTAGCCAGCTTCGGGATGCTATACCATCTCGGTACAATGTTTTCCCCGATCAATGAAGGGTCATCGACATCTCGAGTGCGCAGTTCGATTTTCAATGTCATTCTGTCCGTGCGAACACGGCTGCAAATACGTAACAGAGTAGACTTACGTAAGCAGAGAAAAAATATGCTTCCTTAACGTCGTTATAAAAGCGTTGCAGAAAAAGAGATTCGACGTGAATGTTTAAAAGATGTACGTTCATGTTATGCGAACAGTTTTCATTACAAAATTACGTGTTCCCTAATATTATTCTATAGACATAATCAAACTCAGGTTTTTATTTAGTAATGATTAAAAGGTTGAAAATCGTCATCGTGATAGAAACAAATTACTTCTATTTGCAATGTAATGATTTTTTTTAATTCTGCAATAAGAATAGATTTTGCAAGGAGTAGAAAGTTTAAAAATAATTTAATACTAGGTTTACGGAGCGTTAAAAGCAGCTGCTTTATTTTTCTTTATAAAAGTAACAATATCATATTCGTTCGGATTTTTAGAAATCTTTATTGTAATATCTGTCTCAAGTTAAAAAGTGTTACAAATTGCTAGATATGTCTGTATAATTTTTATGCACTTCGCAATGACTACACTGTGTAAGAGATGAGCAATAATCGATAAATAATTTTCTTTCAAATAATAATTATAAAGAAACCTGTTAACAGGTTGAATGCCACGGGGGTCACCGGTGACCGGCACCTAACTTGGCTGTGACGCCATGGGGGCCACCGGTGACCGGCGTGCCCGGATTGAAAAAAACATAAGAAGTTATGTTTTTTTTTTCTTAGAGGTTTTACGTCGCATCAGCTGCAAGGCTATGTGGCAACATTACCCCAATGTTGCGCGCTCTCAACGTCCGTCGCGGCATTCCCTATAATCTTTATTTATTCACAATTAACAATAACTAATAACACAATAACAATTAACTATATCTGTCCTCTCGCTTTGACAGCTCGAGAGAGTCTCTCGACTGACTGTCGATTCAACGATTCCGTGACAACCCCGAACCTCTTCTATTTCCTTAGGGGTTGATCACTATGAAGTATTTCTTCATTACAGCGATTCTACATGATCAACCGCCGTAACATGGCGTGTGGCATGATCTTGTACCTCTTTGACGCAAAATATATTCATCTCCCTAAATCAACATACAGAACCGCTTAGCAATGTCTCAACGCCTTATGCTAGCTCGTAACAAGGGCGTTACTTCAGCGTTAGCAAATTTCAACCGGATTATGGGGTCAGGAGGAGATTTTACTCTACCCTTATTACCTATTTGTGTAGAGGATGCATTGTCAATTGAGTGTGGCAACCTGTGCAACGTGCACACGGTCCGCCAACATACATTGTACGCGCGCCGCCATACATTGTACGCGCACCGACAATCGTCCTCGGGAAGCGCTCGGCGATCGATCCGTAGGACGATCGTCGTTTATTTAACAATTAGCGATCGAAGGCGGGAGATCGCCAGACAAAGGCAAACGACGCGCATTTGCTTGCGAGGACTCGGATGATGCAGACGGTTGCTCCCGAGGTATAATAAAGGACAAAGAAAAGCGAACGAGTAATCCATTATTTCACCCGTGCACCACATGATCATCGGGGTCAAGAGGAACCAAGGTTCACATGGGGAGCTCGTTCTCTTATTGCAGAAGTAATAGCAAAAAAATGGGCTCTCAACACTGAAGTTAGAGACCAAGAGAGAATAATGGCACGGGCTTATGGTGAAATTGTTTTATGGTGAACAGGTGCAGGACAAGAGTACTGTTGCAGATAGAGATGAAGCCAGAAATGTGCTCAATAGTATTGTAGGTAGAATGGTGCCCAAGTTAAGCGAAATCCGAACTATGGTGACAGAGATTGTTAGGGTGTGCAGTCAATCTGCCGATGTACACGTACCATTGAGAGAGTGTATAGGAGTAATTCCAGATCCAGGTATGATAATTGACCAAGTGTTCCAATTTAATTCAAGAATGGGGCATATGATACCAGTGGGAGCTTTTGTACATGCAAGAGCTAGGGAAGTTTGGATGGACTTATCGACAAGATCTGAAGAGAGACAAATGCTTGAAGGAGTGGACTTTGAACTTATTGATGACGCGGCACAAATATGGCGGATGATGTCACCGGAGGCTCGATTAGGGTTTTATGAGGAAAAAGCACTGCAGAATAGTGAGAAGTCTCGAGCAATGTTTGCAGGAGCAGTCTTTTGCTACATAACAACCATGGCTAAAACATCAAATCTTACTCCAGCTTGGATTACTCGTAGGAAAGGTCAATTCCAGAAGTTAATCCCTGATGTCCCTCTTGACCTTTACATTACTGAGAGCATATGTGTTCAATTTGCCCGTATGTATGCTCAAAAAACACAGGACTGGGAGATAGTATACCAACATCTGGTAACCTCCTGGTCATTGTTACAAATTGAAGAGGGCATGTCACTGACATGGATAATAGAACAGGCTGCTAATAGTAATGTAACAAGCCTAACAACTATTGCAGACGTTATTGCAAAACTAGGAATGTTCAATGTGGACTTGGTCATCAATAGGGGGCTCCCACATGGTAACTTTATTGCTGTCATAACTCAAAGTCGTGATATGCTAAGAAACCCCTTCTGCTCTATCATTCGCCCCACTATTAACATTAGGCAATATGCAGACTTAGCATTCATGTGCTCTTATATAAAACGAGAGTTAATTAAGGATGCTGCATTCATGGGCTATAGAGGGCAAGCTGGAACAATGTGTACCATGGCAGAAAGCAAATTACGAGCTTTAGGAACTTTTCTGTTTAATATGTCATCTGACAAATTCTCATCAGAAATGGAGGTTCTATTCAATATAAAACAGTACCTAATAATATAAACAAGAAGGTTGTTGAATTGAATGAAGATTTCTATACAATCCCTGAAGATGCTAATGTTGATCAAGAAGTTCCGGGAGAGATTGCTGAGCAGAAGGCTGCCAGGAAAGATGAAAGACGCCAGATGAAGATTAGAAAGTGGGCTGATTGGCCACGAGTGGCGCGTGATTTCCCAGAGGGTACTATTAGGAAAACTCGTGCTGAAGCAATAGTTGAAATTGAGAATGCCTCAACACAAGAAACGAAAGATTTCATGGCAATAATGCAAGCAATATTTGCAGCACAAGCACAAAGCCCTTTAATAAAGATGCCTATTACTGCCGTTCAGACACCCTCACCATTCAAAACATTGACAGTTGCTGTGAGAGAAGCATTATTAAGATGGGAGATAGATGTACCCGTTGAATGGGTAGCACCTGTACCTGCTTATGTGCCTGGTGAATCCAATATTAATGAGCCTCTCAATATATATAGATAACCTTGGGAATCTATCAACAACCGTGTGGTAGTGCCTCCTAGAGGACCTCCTGCACCATAAGTGTTGAATACCAATTCCCTATGATTTTGAGAGTTACTATATAACTTTGTATGGCAACTTATTATTGTTGATATTCCTATTATAATCTTCTTTTAAAAATAACTCTGTAACATGACAGACACTTAAGTTGACTACCTAATTTCAGAACATACCTATTACAATATGCCTTCTGCAAGGACTAACCGAAATTCTCGTAGGATCAACCCGACACATTTAATTGCCGTGCAAACATCTGATCACCAGGATGATATTGTATGCACATGTGGTAATCCCATTGACTTGCCACCAGCTAGTATATAAAAGTGGATGAAGCAAAAATGGACTGATTGGGGGCTCGTCCGGGATAGCAGGCACAAAGAAGAAAAGAGTTTATAACTTTCCTATTGGCGAATTGAGGAATAAAGCAAGAGCGCAAGGGTTATCTGCTGGAGGATCAAAAGTCGATATTATTGCTAGATTAATAAACAAGGATCCCAAGGGACTGTGGTTAAAGAAAAAATTTCGAGACAGAGATTGCTGATTGGCAACGATTTCTTAGAGCCGAGAAGTTTTACTGCAAAGAGAGGTATCATTTATATTGAACCAGACGACGAGGTAAATGATGATCCACTGGAAGTGTTGCAAATTAACGTAGTCGACGAAAGAGATGCAAGAGAAGCTGATTTATCTCACATTGAACATAAAAACACAAGGCAAGAGATAGTATCGCTAATTAATGATTATGAGCCACAGAAAGCAGCAGAGACAACTGTTAGCATGAGGATTGTGCTAAAAAATGAAGAAGCCATGAAAGTCATACTCCAGGAGTCTGAGAGCCCAGCGTTTGAGACGAGCCGCCGTGGTCCGGCTTCAGACCCTTCGTATTTTCCGTTTGGAGCCGGGCGACGAGCGGTTTGTGATCCGTGTGCAGGATGAACTTTCTGCTCCAGACGAATTTGTAGAACCGTTCCACTGCTGTGACGAGCGCCAAGGCCTCCTTTTCCAGCTACGAATAGTTGCCCTGGGAGTCGGTCAGGCTCTGCGCCATGTGATACACGGCGCGCTCGTGGCCGTTTCGGTCCATCTGCAGGAGAACGGCACCGATGCCCGTGGAACACGCGTCCGCGGCCACCACCAGCTTTTTGGTGGGGTCGTAGTGTTCCAGTAAAAGAGGGCTCAGCATCACCTTTCTCAGCTGCTCCATGGCCAGGTTCTCCTGACGATCCCACGTCCATGGGCAGTCCTTGCGGCTCAGCCTCTCGAGGGGCTGCTTTAGCTGGTGCAGATAAGGGATGAATCTCCCATAGTGGTTCACCGTGCCCAGTAAACTCTGCAACTCCGCGACGTTGGAGGGATTTGGCATATTTGCGATGGTCCGGGTCCGCCGAGATTCCTCTGGAATTAATGATTAGGCCCAGGTATTTTATTTCAGTTAGGCCGAATTTACACTTGTCGAGCCGGAGTCGCCTGCCTCTATGTTCTAAGCGTTGTAGCGTCTTCCGGACTCGATCGTCGTGCACCCCTCGAGTAGGACCCGTGATGATGACGTCATCCATGTAGGCCTGTACACTTTCCAGGCCGGACAGAGTACGGTCCATAGCCTGTTGGAAAATGGCAGGCGCGGTCTTGATTCCAAAAGGTAGTCTTCTAAATCGGAAAAGACCTTTGGGAGTCGTGATCGTAGTGATGTCCCGGTGCTCTTCAGCGATTTCTATCTGGAAAAATGCATCGCTAAGATCGAGGATACTGAAATATTGACTTCCGTTCAGTTTAGCCGTGATGTTTTCCACCGTTGGCAGGGGGTGGCGATTGTCCGTGAGGGAGCGGTTGACGTCGGTCGAGAAGTCCGCGCACAGACGGATCTTCCCGTTGTGCTTTCGCGCGATGACAACCATCCTTGACGTTGAACGTTGCCTTGAAATCTGTGCAGGTGCCGAGATCGTCCGCGAACAGCCTCGTTTTTTTGTGATATAAACTATTACATTAAAGCAGGTCTTTCGCCAAACCAGGAAATTTACACAGAATCTCTTAAAGCGTGTCAAACCTCTACGATCATCCAACATTCAACGCGCTCCTCTTTTGCAAAATCGCTCGTCTTCTTCCGGCCTCTCTCTAACTCTCTCACACATATTCATCCGTTTCGCTTTCTTTTAATAACACTCATACACATTCATACTCATTCGTCTCATTCTACAAACATTTGTCTCTACAGACTCTCATTATACTACATTTTTAAAAACATAAGAAATTTATGTTTTATCATCGTTGATGTAGTGGTGTGAAGAAATGGATGCAGTATAAAACATTTTAAAAACATTGATCTATTGTATATAATATTTCAACATTATATGTATCGCTAAATAGAAATTTCATCGTGGCGCCACGAACAATCCCGGTAAAATTGGCGCGGCATTTAACCTGTTAATTATATTACTCTAGGTAATTTGATAGATTATAGGTGAGATTGTTCAATTTTTTAACAACTTTTTAAGAAACTCTCGATTGCTGATCCCAGATTTTGAAAGACCCTAAAGATTTGGATCCCATAATTTTATCGAGCCCTATAAACAATTATGAATATCACAAATAATGAGCTTGTAATATTAATGATCGTCGTGATTCGCTAATTGGACGAGGAAGCATTTTATCAGACAAGAGATACCTGAAACTAAATAATCGGAAACACGCTTCACAGACGCAATAGTTTCTCTCTTCGAGCTCGGAGAATGCGTTCCATTTGCAGTGCAATGCGCCCTCCCATTTGTTTAGAAAGATGGCTTTAATTATCCTTAGTTCGCTATTCGAAAGTGTTTGGGAAGAATCGAATCTTTCACCACCCTGAAAATAAAGCGAAATAACTATCGCCATCCGTGAAACGAGGAAGTAACGAATACGCCGCGAACAAAGGACTGTTACGTGCCCATTTTCTCTTGAATATTCTGAATAATCAAGGTCCTGGATAATCGAGATCACGGATAAACGCGACTCGGTTAATCGAGGTCTTATTGTACAATGAGTAATGTATCTCATACCGCTCTGTGGTAGTATAATGGAGCCAATGTGCATACTATTTCCGCTGTTTGATGCAGCTCAGAATCGCAATCCCGCGATCTAACTTCAAATAAGGCATTTATATTACAAAAGAGAATCGATTCGCAATAGTAATTCTTGTTTATATTAATATTTGTACTACTTTGTAGTTGCAGTTTAGAAATGCAAATGTTATTTTAATACGAAGACATAAGCGAAAACTATGAATGACAGTAATCGATTAAACGTTAAACCTGCATTCGAACATGGCTTTACACCACGCATTGAAATCACCTAATCTAAAAAAAGAGAAATCAAAAAGTTCTTTCATTCTTTAATATTTTTTAACTAGATTGAAGCTATTATGTTGATATTTTTCATTGTTTTAATCTATATTCTACGCGACTATAGTATATAGTATATAGTTATTTAATTTATTTTTCAATATTTATTATCATTGTTATCAGTTTCTCCAAGGAAAATGTCATCCGATTGTATTCTAATCTATATTATTATATTATTGTATATATATCTCCGACGCATTCAATTTGCAATAATAATAGCGCATAAACATCAAATTCTTGTGCGTCAAATTTACGAATAAATTGTTCGAATAAGGAAAATCATCAACGAAACAGTAACACAACGTTTACTTAAAAAGCAGCCATTTAACTATACACAAAATGTCGATAAGTTCAGTGTTAAAAATATCCACTCACAATCTCACAATACTAATCCAATTTTACCGCCAATTCTTTATTACGCGGCATTTCCATCGCAGCCCCATAAGAATATGGAAATTCGTAGCGTTCTTTCCGAAAAAACAATAGACCTTTCATCCGCGCCTCAGGACTTTGCATTTCAATTTCTTCCGAGTTACAAACGCCCGCGGTGGAAATGGAGTCGAAAACCAAAGGGTTCAAATGTAAACGAATCCTTGTGCGCCGCGATCGAAAACGTTCCCGCGTCGATGAAACGCGTTGGAAACGGCAACGTTTTTTCGGCGAAATCGAGCCCGGAATTCTTTTGTGGCTGTCGCCCGGGTCTGGCAAACCGAAACAGGAAAAAGGAAAGAGTGAAGGAGGAGGGGGGGATACGTACGAATGGTTTTTAAATCTCTTCTCTGACGGCGGAGGAGCCACGCGAAAATTACAGCTACGAAATTACAAGGCGAGAGAGCACCGCGATCCCCATTGTTCTTCGCTCTTTCGCTGCCGTCTGGAAAAGTAATTTCGACGGCGAACGATTGCGTAACGCAAACACGCCGGCTTGTAACCCGGAACGAACGTAGAAAAACGCTGGTGGCCGCGTCGCCGTTTGTCACCGACGTGGGGATTACATTACGATTAGAAGAACCGTCTAATATATTAGCCGCCGTAAATATGACGGCGGGGGAAACGCCGCCTCTCGTAATATTAAGCTGGCCGCGTACTAACAATTTGCGTTGTTTTAAGCTATAGTAATTACCTGTCCGCGTTACGGCCCGGACGAGTTACACCGATCGCAGCTGTCTAATTGATTTCGTTGGGCTGGCCCCGCGCAGCTAATTTTAGAGCTAGCGATTCCTTGCACGAATTTTCAATAACGGCGAGCAATTGTGAAGCTTACAATTCTTTGTATAAATTTTAATGTATATTTATGATTCTTATCAGTCTCAAGCAATTGTTACTCATTTTTTAGCCTCGGATTTTTGTATACAGTTTAAGTAATTATGATTACTTTGAAAGCTTACGACAAAGATTGTTTGTATAAATTATAACTAATTTCTTTGTATTATAACTAAAAAGTTATTACCAATTTCAGGGCTTTTTTTGCGTGTATGAATTTTAACTAATTGTAACTAATATAGAGTCTATTATTTTAAGTTTTCATGTTTTTAAATTGTTAAGGTAACTCTAGTAAACTGTTATTAAATAGTTAAAGACTAAAATTATTATAACTTATTCTTCATATTATAATTAAAAAATTAATACCAATTTCAGGGCTTCTTTTTGCGTGAATGAATTTTAACTTATTGTAACTAATATAGAGTTTATTATTTTAAGTTTTCATGTTTTTAAATTGTTAAAGTAACTATAATAAACAGCTGTCTAGGTAACAGTTAAAAGCTTATTGAAACAAACTAATTATAGCTTTAATTTTGCTTTCAAATTGAGACATATTTTATTTGCAATTTTATAATAATTTTTCGCCACAGTTCATTATGCACAATTGAATTATTACAAATATATAAACATCAACGAGGTTGTTAACACTGGATTTATTATTTATCATAAAAAGTGCAACAGAATGCAATGCACGGCAGTCCTCTTAATATACTAACGATACTTAATCCGCGAATCGACTTATGTTCAGCAATTAAAAGAAATGACTGCGGGGGCGCATTATCGCTGCAAGTCAGCAACTTTTTAATGCTGGATTCTCAGAATCCGAGTTCCTATTTGAGCAGCAAATCCTGCTTACTCGCTCGAGAAAACATCGCCGGAAACTCGGTTACCTTACCGGAACTACGTTAATTATAACTTCGAAGAGAGAATTCTTCGAAAGAAATCGTCAAACTTTATTACATCGTTGGAAAAGAATTTTACCGAGCACTGAACTAAAGTTGTTCCCGTTAACGGTTCGACGACAGAGTTGGGTCACTGGTTAAATAACGTCTAGAACGGCGTTCTCTTTTCAATCGAATCGTCGATTATTAATGTTCAATATTGTTAGACCAGTTTCTAATGCATAAATAATACGGTGTATCTGCGCATGACTCAGCTCCTTTTTCCGACTGTCTGACACTCCGACAAGTAACCCCTCGTACATCAAACACAAAGTGTCATTTCCACCTAGCCGCAGATGTACCTGTTTATTTATTCACTATGTGGTCGCTTGTTCGACGAGTCGTCGCGTGGTTCGTTCGTTTTTTCTTTTTTCAGTGAGCGAAATACCAAAGAATACATTCGCTTGAATATAAAACGACAAATTACAGATAGACAGTGAATTCTTATTTCTGCCACCGAACTGAATACCATTGATGAAATATTCTTGAGAGCCGGAGCATTCGCTGTGTAAATATTTCTGTAAATGCGAATTTTTATCAACGAATTTAGAAAAAATGGAACCAGAGAAAAGTGTCTTTATTGTACCAGATAATTTGTCATATCTTAACTTTAGCCAAATTCAAAAAGGTTAAAAATATTGTATGCGCATATCTGCTGTGAAATAATAATAATAGTGATACTAATAAAAATTGCCTACTTTAATGGTATGGTGCAGAAAGTACGTAATCATTTTAATCAGTTGACGATAATATGACAAATGCTTTTTTATATATTTGATCGGCTGATAGTTGTCGCAAGTGCATAAAATAACCGTTCTAGTTATTATATATAAACTCGTGTATTAGAGACAGAAAGACAATGGAAGCGCACAGCAAAGCGTCAAGAGAATCAATAAGCCCGGAATAAAAATAAATTTCAGCTAAAAGGATTCTAGGAATTGGGACGATCACTTCGGCGGATATTAAATTTGACTTATTCAAACAGAATTCAGAGATAAAGACCACAAAGACCGACGGTCCGTTGAAATATTTACAGATCTCGTCAAATCGCATTAAATCATCGCATACGTAGACTTCGTGCTAAATCGTTATAACGGGAATTCGGAATAATACTAGGAGACGTTCTATTTATGTAACAGACCGTCCGTCCGGCTGGCGGAGGTAAAAATTGAGCCGGTCGGGCGGCAGGTGACTTTATTGCGATTTGTCTAGTCGCGAAACGGCACGACCTCGCGTGACCAGCAACAGATTAAAAGAGAATTAAACGGAGTGGCAGCGGACGTAGCTGCAAAATGAGAAACATGCAGCAATTTTTCACCGGCGCGGCGGTTCGCCTGCAGGGGAAAAAAAAGGGTGACAGAAAGTACCCACTGAACGCACTACTCATAGCCGGAGCAAGGGCTGAACAGATATCGATTCGACGTTCCCAGACGTAGCGAAACTGTTTCTCCTGCAGAGTGCTCGCGCACGAACTGCGGATTACAACCGCAGCCGCACGTGCGGCAGCATAGACGCCTAAATGAACGAGACGCGAAAGAAACCCCGTCGAATTAACGGTCGCGTGAAACCGCCGAGAATTTCGCGGCGTCACACCGTCTTGTCCGCTCCTAATGAAAATCTTGATATCCAATTCGGACTAGAAGGCCGCGTCGCAAAATTACGTGAATAATCTAACGTCTATCGCAGACGTCGTCGTGAATTTTTCATGCATTATGCGAAACTTTTGCAATTATTACATGTATTAATACTGTTCCAACATATAAAGTCAATTCACACGCTCATAAATACGCTTGCCTGCAATAGTTAAGAAACTTTACATACAGTTAATTAAGCAAAATTGAGGAAAGTTTGATATTTTAATAAATATTCGTCTTATTAAATTAAAGGTATATGTTATAGTGAAGCATATTCACACATTATATAGCAATACTGTTTTATTTAGCGTATACGACGAATAAAGGAAACGAAAAGATGATAAGAAAATATAAAAAAGTTATAAAGAGTTGAAATTAATATTCTGTTGGCACAAAACGAATTTTTATATTTTACAAAATTATTATATTATAATTACGATTCTTATATTGCATTTATGATTATTATATCGCAATTACTTATTAGGAATCTAACTTTTGATATCTCGATACTTTAAAAGTACTGTTTCGACTAAAATGTTCCTGAAAAGAAATTATTGAAACAAAAAACTAGACAATACTCTGATAATTACTTTAAAAATTACAATACCGCCATTTTGGAACGCTAGTTAAATAATCGCGAAACGAAAGAAACCAATGCTGTGTAAACTTTCGCAAGAACAAAAGTATTGACATATGGTGATTGAACAGTATAGTAATGCATATTAAAATATCACATCCATATAGTATACAGGTATAATATTTTCTTGAGAAGAATTTTTATATTTGCCGCAGCTCCAAGCAAGTCGACCAAGAGCCGCTGCGAAGAAGAAGAACACTTAGTTGGCAGAAGTTCGGACCATGGAAACTATTAGAACTTGTTTAATTTTTCAAAACTCCATACGACGCCGGAGCCTTTCTCGTACGAGGAGTCATGTGCGGGCGATTCCTATAGCACGCGCGAGTTTCCCTTCGTGCCATGCATCCATCAAAAATCAATTTTAAACGAAACTCCCCGAACTCCGGTGCCGAACTTTCTTCTCCACTCTTGAACTTACAGCGGGACGACGAGGGCAAAGTTTCTTTTACATGTTTTACCATTCCGTTTCAGATATAAGAGGGGCGTGACATAAATTTCAAGCGAGCTTCTATTACACCGTTACGGCCGTCTTACTATATGACTCTAGTGATTCACTAGATATTGAAAAATGTACAGGGCGCGTGCTCGGGGTATGGCCGGCAAAAACTCACGCCCGAGCTAGAGATTTTGCCATCGGCTTTCTAATTTATAGATCTCGGCGAACGATAAATTTTTTTCTTTTCTCTCGTCGTCGTCGTCGTCGTCGTCGTCGTCGTCGTCGTCGTCTGGGGCTCGGTGTTCCTCCCCGGTTCGGACCAAAGACGCATTATTTTCGCGTTTTCTTCCGCCGCGCGCCGGGTTTAAGGGTTCCCGGAACCTTGTGCGGCCTCTATAAAGCTTTCGTTTCTTATCGGAAAATATCCCTTGTATACCGGTATCCACAAGTTATTGGTATCTTAAAACGTATCAGACATTTCCATTTCCGTTCCTGCGCTACGAGTCGACCGCGTGTTCGCTTCCCCTGCGAGCCAAATTTTAATCTCGTACGATCTTGAACTAAATTCTGCTACCATTTGTTTCTGCGCGAACGGTTTGGCTGGTTTATCCGGAAATGAAATTTGTCGCATTTATTTGGAAGCAAATTTTTTATCTCATTTATTTCTAAAGAAATTCTCGTTTGTTTCTAGTCAAATTTTTATCTGATTTGCTTCTAAGTAAAGTTGTTATCTCATTTGTCTTTAGACAGAATTTTAGTATCGTTTGTTTTGGAGATTTTAATCTCATTTGTTTTTAAGTAAACTTTTTATCTTATCCATTTAAAAACTAAAGCTGCCATCATTCAAACGATTGGTAATAATTATTAGGTAACGAAATCGTAATATTATATATTTCTGTGCGATTAAAATATTTTCTGCGCCTAATAACTTTACTTAAATCATTCGTTAACTACTTGCTGTATTTCGACAATGAAATTAATTTTTAATCTATTTTATTTTCAAATCAACAATTTACGGAATAAAGGAAAGAAAAGAAGGTTATGTACGCTGGTATTAGCGAGAAAGGAAAATTAGAACAGAATAAAAATAATAACAGAAGAGCGATGAGTATGAGGCTGAACAGTAAAAACAATAATGAAGAATTTAATGATGAAGAAGATAAAGAGTGTTATTTCGTAGCATGCATCGATTCAGGGCAATCTAAATGAAAAATGGCTGCGGTGCGTGAAGTGCAACGACTGTGCGCATAAAGAATGAACTAATCAACACGATGTACACGTTCGTATCATTCATGTCATAATTGGGAAATCGAAGAATTTGTAGTCAAATAAAAACAGCGCAATTTCTTCAAGAATTTTACTTACACTGAATTTCTTTCTTTGTGCGACACAATTATTGCATATCTCTTCGTTTACTGGCAAAATACAATTTAATAAATGTTTTTACTAAGAAGGCACTATTATTACATAACAAGATATGGGATAATTGCGACGTTGATCTTCATATTTTATCGATACACAATCTTATGAAACTAGAAAATTAATTTTTAACCAAACTTTAATGGAAACTACGAGATCATAAAGTTCCGAGAGAAATTTTTTATAAAAAATATATAATTTACTTAAAGTAAATTCATTTAAGTAAGGAAGATCGACCTCCAAAAATCTGTCTTAACCTATAAAAAATAAATGCACCACGTACTATGTCCCTTTAAACCACGCAACTATTAAACATTTCGTTGGCCAATGCACATTGTGAATATTTCAGAAGGTGCACAAGTTGCGTGGAGTAGCCTGTATACGAACAACGATCAAAACTATCGTTGCCCTGTAATATTGAATAACTAGCTAAGACAATAAGCAAACTACCGTTTCGAATGTAGCAATTTCTGCATAATTCCATAGGAAAACGCAGTTACTTTCAGCATCGGTCTTTCCCACCCGCACGAAATTAGGCGAATACGAACGGATGGGCTCGTTGTCGCGCCTAATGCATCCTTTGGCTGACAAAGCCGTGACGCGGCCGCGCGTTTCTTGATATTGAAATCCAGCCGTGCGTGGATTCCCGACGGATCTCTCAAAGGCGACGCGCGACATCTCGACTCATCTCCGCGCGATCGACAAACGCGTCTGCTCTCCCTGGAGCTTTCCGTAGCCGCGTGTCTCCGTCTCCATTTTTTTCTTCTTTTCTCGCCGCCGCGTGCCGTCTTTGTAGAGGCGCGCGCGCGCGCGCGATGGCCGACCATTCTGCGGGACCGAGGCATAGAGGAGAAGCGCGCACGCGGTGCATCCATATGCATGGAGAACCGACGGCGGAGCAACGAGGCCTCGAATATACACGGCAGACAATGCACAATGCTCGCCGATATTGCTGAAGACGAGAGCCGCGCGCTCAAACGATCACGATGACGACTGCGGTGTAAGGTCTTTCGGATTCTCCTGGCCTCTCGCCAGCGAACCTTTCTCTGAAGCTGCTCCGGTAATATTCGTCTGGAATTCTTAATCCGACCGGCGGCTCTCCTTTAATCATCGGCTCCGTCGGAAAATCGACCACCGGTCCGAGAATTCAACGGAAAACCGGGGATCGCCCGGCGAGCGAAATCGGTGGATCGGAGAGCGCGCCGGTGACTTCGACGCTCGGGAAAATCGGAAGCTTTCGCGATCGGATCTTGAAACTCGTCCGGGAAGACTTTGTAACGGAGAAGGCTGCGGTAGAACTGCTACCTAGTTTCATCAATGGCGTGGTCTGCAGAGTCTAATGCAGAGTTCGAAGAAATTTATACTAGTAGAATACTTTGTAAAACGTATGGAACGAAAATTTGATTCCAGAAATATGTCGAAGAAATTCTTGGAATATTTTGGACGTTTATTTGAAGCTTTATTTACTGATGTAATTCAAAGAGAAAGACTTTTCACAGTTTTGGTTTAATAAATCTCGAATAAATTTTTATTATCTGAGAAAATGATTTGCTATTTTATCTCTAAGTGTGGGCACTGATTTAAACCTAATATTGGTTCAAATAATAATAGTTTTAATAATATTAATGATAAGGATCTAAAATTCTATCGAATACAGGAAGGGTAGTTCATGTAGTTCGCTTTAACATTAACAAAATTAGAAATATTACAAATATTATATTTCTATGGAGCGAAAAAACGTTTCCAATAACATTTACTTCACGTCTATTAATTTATTCCAAATGATTTCTGTTTGCATGTTTAACGATACGTCTACCCAAAATTAATAAAATAAATGAAATAAAGCTAGCTAATAAAACTGATAAACCAAATACTCTGCGATACAATCCAATATAAATTACTCCCAGCTCAATGAAAATTCTGCAAACCATTCACGTTTAAATACATGAAGCGCGTTATTCTTCGAATAGCCGAGTGCACGTTATCGATCTGAAATCTACTTTCTTGCTCAACAATAGACGCCGAGAGGCGATCGAAGAGGCAAGAAAAATTACTTCTGCCAATACTTTCCCGATCGACTGTTCACGAGCTGCCTCGACCGTAGTGATTGAAACGCTTCCATGCCACAGTACCAAAATCGCGGTGGCCATTTAATCGATACAGTTCCACGCGATCATCTTAACGACTGGCCCGAGTGTAATTAACGCGAAACAACTTGGAAAATGTCCGAGGCCGCTTTGTTCCTCTTGCTCGCGTGGTTTACGCGGCAATTCCGATGCTCGAGTGTCATGGTATTGCATCCTATTGTAGGAAAGTTTCGTCCCCGGGATGATACTTCGGAGGGCTCGTAAGTTCTGCGAACTTCTGCGATCGACCCGGGCAAGGAACACTGCAGACGGATAAGGTGAAAAAATGGTAGAACGAGAGAACGAGGAGAGAATTTGTACAGGTTCTTAGAATTGTAGATACCGCCGGGGAACGGTAGCTGATTGAGCTTATATTAGTAAAAGGGTGCGAATGCTACGTTGGTTTTGGAATTGCAATTCAAGATTTGGGTCACATGATATCAACACAAATGTTTATAATAAATGTGATTAAATAAGTTGTTAGAATAATAGTTTGTAATTCGCGCCTAACCATAATTATGTATAAACATTTATCGAGCGGTTGCGCCGTTTTTGTTTATCGACCATACGATGTTGTCTTGTCGACAGATCTGATCGCATCGTTCGTTATGTTGTACAAACACATCGCGTTACATAATTAAATACAATACGTTATTTCTTATTCAGCCAAATATATATATAATCACGCATCAACTCTAACATAAGTATGTATACTAATAAAACCCAATACAAATTTAATAATCTTTCTTGCCTAGGAAGAAGTATATTTTTGTACTCGAGAACTCCACAGCGGAGCTATTTAAAATTTTCATAGCGAAGCCCTCGAGTTTGAACTTTTATATTTGAAAAAATAAAAATTATTTTTGCAGAACGATAATTTTAATAAGATCGAATCAATGCATCAACACACTGTTTTAAAGACTTATTCATTTTCATATAAATTCCCATAAAACGTGCAGTTTACTGATAAATAACGATATTATAACATAACATATATAACACAAACTTACTCAATTTTTAACTAAGATCAACGAAAACTAACGTTACAAAATGAAATGTCGGCATTGCTAAAAATTATTCTTCTCGCAGACCGTTGTAAAATAACAATCGCGCAACGAAAATTCTTTACGAAGACTGTTCTTGCGAAACAGCAACGTTTCGAAGCGTAATATTCGCGGCTTTGTTCGCAGTTGACGTCAGGATTCATAAAAGAGACCACCGGTTCCTGCCGCAGCCCATTTTAACCCGTCAAAGATCCAATCGGCGACTGTTGAGGATTGCTGAGCGAGGGTTTTATGGCGGGGGGCCATGTGCTTGGGACTTTTAGAATCGGCCAGGGTATGGGCCTGTCACCCACTTCTTTAGAAATTAGTTTGCGTTTGTTCCAAGGCACATGGTCGACACTCTTGGCCGTTGGCGATATTGCCCTGCCATAAACACGGGTCCCTATGCCCATAGCGCGGCGCGAATCGCGGAAACGGCACGTTCTGGGACAACGGGCAATTAGGGGAATGGGATGCAGATGTCGGGAGTTTTCCAGGCCCACGCGCGACCGGGAACTCCGTGGCAAATGTTGCGGCACTGCCCCTTCCTAGGTCCCAGACGTTGTCTTTTGGGCTTGTCGCGATTGGACAGCTTCCTCAACACCCACCCCTAACTTGCAAGAGTAGGGCGAACCGAGGTGACGTTATCGGTGAACTTCGATTCGCACCTCAGATACATTTCGGAGTCAGAAGCAATACGTAAAATAGATAGATACATTTGGAAATCAGATACATTTCGGAGTCAAAAGCAACACGTAGAATAGATTGATACATTTGGAAGATAGATACATTTCGGAGTCAAAAGCAATACGTAAAATAGATTGATACGTTTTGGAAGCCAGATACATTTTTGGAATCAGACACAATACGTAAAATAGACATAGCCACAAACTCGTAGACAACTAGTAATTTGTAACAATCTGGAACGCATTCCATGTATCTCCACCGGGAGTGTAAATATATTTGTTGTTAACATTCACGGTGTAAATTTGTTCCTCCTACCTTGGAGGTGGTCCTTCGAGTTAGTCGACACATCACGTGTAAATTACTCAAAAGCTCGAACGATTTATTACAATCAACCACGAGCATCAACAGCGACGAAGCGCAATTATGGCGCCGCCCGGTGAAAAAAGGTTTTCTTTGAAAGTTTCCGGTCGCGAGAGGAACAGAACCAGATCTCGAGTAACGGTGTAAAATGCGAGGCGACGTGAACTCTCGCGACAACCGTAAAGAACCGTCGTATCTCTCCGCGGACGCGACGACTAAGGGTCGCAATATGAAATATTATAGGATTCTGTATCGGAGACTCGGCAAAGCTCGTAGAATGCCAATTTCAAACCTTCTCGTAAGCTGTCCGACAATTTTAATATATTTTCAATTCGGTTCTATTTCAGATCTTCCGTTTGCAAGATTGAGATCGATCGAGAATAGAATTATCGCGCGACAATTAACCCTTTGCAATCGAAGCCATTTTAACTGTAAATGCGAAATAATTTGCCTGGCTCATAGTATTTCTATTCTATGCAACAAAGTACACTTTTATTATACATATGAAATTGATTCTTCCGAACCGTAAAAACAGTTTCACTAATCAACAATTTTGGAATATATTTTGGAACGTAAGAGAATAATTTTATCTTATCAATAAGTTTCTTCGATACATTAATATTAGCAAACACGCATTTGAGAAAGAATGCGTTAAATAAAATAATTTTAAGTTAAATTAAAAATGAGACAGAAATCACTGAAAATCAAAATACCGAAATAAAGCAATTTAGAGTAGCTAATATATTTGATTACTACATCTAATTGTTAATAAGTAAATGAAATTCATTGATCGTATGAAATACGAATTTCAAACTATTTCTACAATTCTACATAAATTTTATTGAAATATATAACTAGACGTGCTGGCAAGTTCGAAGCATCCTCCAGACTGCAACAATTCATTTCGAGCAGAATATTCTGATACAGTTTGCAACCAAGTCAAATATAATCCGACGCAAATTCCACGTGTGTGTGTGTGTGTGTGTGTGAAGTGTTCGTTGTGTAGACTGCAAAGTGTGCTTCAACTTTCGCGTACAGAGGCGAAAGTTCAATTGGTATAAAATAAATGGTCGCCGGAATAATTTTTCAAAATATTGTCACAGTATAACAACATTCACGATCTTGACAATTCAAACAGATCCTAGTGAATGGCGTTTGTTCCTAACTTAATAACAAAATAAAATCCAATGTACTATATAGAATAATTTATTATTACCTTTTAAGGTAATACAAATCTATGCTCATATTGCATAAATTTTAAGACGTCTTTCTTGCAATTTCAATTTCCAAACGTCAAAGACTTTAACCTTGTTATTTATTAAAAATATTGAGAAAATAAACTTTTGTTAAATACAATCAGCAACGATATACGTTGATTATTATAACTTCCTTTTGATCTATCTCGTAAGTGTCATTTCAATAGAAATTTGTATTACAGTAGTAGCAAGTTATAGCGAAGACGTAGAAATTGTCGACTTTGCGAGAGAAATTTTTAAAAGAGACGAATGTAGAAACATTTTTTCCTGCGAATACAGCGCGCGGTTGAGACACACTTTTGGCATAAAGTTTGAAATCTGTTCTACAGGAAGAGACGAAAATTATTCCGAGAGGTAGAAGGCAAAGCGAAAGGAATGTACATTCGGAATATCGTACAAAGGCGTCACGTACGACTCTGCCTCCGGCCTACGTGCGCTTTTCTTGTCGCAGAATTGGTCTATTTCATTTCAGTTTTATCTTTACACATGGCCCGTTTAGTACGCACAATGTTCTTGCGGCAGTTTCCGTCTCATAATACATTTCAATTTGCTCAGCATCTCTGCTATTTTATTAAATCCAATAGATTCTTATCTCCGATGCCCTTATTTCCTCTGACATTTATTAAGGAGTGTACGCTACCACTTCACTGACAATAGGCAACGTTCACGGGCATTTGAATTTGTCCAACAATAATTTATCTTTTACGACGACTATAACTGTAAAATTATGGTAAAAAATATTTATAGTCTTAGATAGATGGACAATAATAGATTCAGGCTTGAAGCCTTTATTTTACAATCCATTCGTCTTCTTTAAATTTCTTCACTTGATGCGACAGTCAGGAATTGGTATAAATTCTCCATTTAAAATATTACTATAGATAACCAGGATAAATTCTAATATCATTCTATTGCAATTCTAATAACTTTACTAAACAACTGTCAATGTGAAACAATATTAAGAATACAAATAATGTAGCTTGTCATCGTTTCATCGATTTAATATCTCAGATTCTTAACCTCATCCGGGATGAATTTTCACAGTAGGAAACAATCTATTTAATTGTTTCTCTTTTATTTATCATCAAAGGATTTTATAGCGAATAGTTCTTCAACTGACTCTCGTTTTCTTTATACTTAGAACAATGATAATTTTAAGAAAACTAAACGTAGACATACCTGACAGTATCCTTCAAGAGGTTAAGCTAGCGTTTGCCCCACCGAAACTCTTGTTAAATACTGCAAGTTTTATTTAAAAACATATTTCTTTGCATAATCAAGAAGATGTATGTTCTTTAAATCCGCTTCCTTTAAAGATTAACAAAAGAAATTGAGAAATTACATTGTTGAAACTACTTACTGCACGTTTCTAAAATAAAGTAAAATAATTAAATCAGTCTTTTATATATGACATTTGTTTTCGTAAGATATTGTATACTGTTTGGTTCCTTTCTATACGAATTCTAATATACGATTTTGTAAAATTGAGCACAATACACGAAACATATCTTGTATTATAATATGCGTTTATTTGAAACGTGACAATAGCAAATGGAACGCTGCTACTAGCTAATATAAAGTGTACAACAAGAAGGCCTGACAGAAAGCTAAACGTATACATACGTGGCAGTATCCCTGAAGAGGTTAAAGGTAACAAGAGTTTTACCATTTCCCTCTGTTATCTGTAACTAAAAAACATTCGAACGAAAAGAATAATTGTTATGCAACGACTTTTCCCCAAAGCGAATACAAAAGCTATTGTCCCCGATTTAGTGTACGGCAATATTCTAAAGTCCCTGCAACAATGCGGCGAACAGAGCACAGAGATGAAAGAGTCACAGAAATGCAGAATTTCAACGGTCCAGTGAATGCGACCGCAAGCTCGCGGAGAGTGGAGCGAGCCGCGGCGGACATCGAAAGGTGGAAACGCGGCGGACAGGTGAGACAGGTGAGAGAGGTCCTCTCTCCGGAGGGCCCGGAGATTCGAGGCCGGGAGTCTCGGTGCGTTCGTGTCGAAAGCGCAAAGGAGAGTAACCGTGGAGAGAGCGTGTTTCTTCCGCGCTCCTCGCGGTGGAATTACTTCCTACGGTCCTCATTAGAACCGCGCCGGACCCGGATAGTTCATTACCGGCGATCTTATCTGCGACTTGTTCTTCCACGAGACTTCTTCGTCGTCCGAGAGGAATCTTCTCTCTCCCTCGTTTTTTCTTTTCTTTCGTACGCTCCGCCGGGGAAGAGCTCTTTCCCTTTCTCCGTTTCCCACGTTTCGTTGCCGCCGCGTCGCGCCGCGCCGGTTAATTAATAAGCGCGATCTTCCGCTGGCAGCACGTGCCAACGAGCCGATACACTTCGACAATATTGCGAGAGCGCGCGGGTGGGAACACGGACGGAGAACGATCTCGTCGTTTATTTTACGAACACGCGCGGCCATCGCGCGTCGTTCGGATCGCGGCTATTACGTAATTGGATAGAAACACCGGGCAACGAGAGACGCGCAGCGAGGCGAGCCATTAATCCAGAAATCTCGTTACCTTGTCCGTTGGTCAATTACACTGATCAGTGTTTAGAACTGCGCCCGCATAAATTAACGGCCGACCCGTCCCGTTCCGGGAAACGGCTTTCCACACGGACTGTACTCGGGGGATATGTTCTTACCAATTGCGGGACGGAGATGACCTGAACAAATTCGATTCGGAATTTTTTGTTGTAAATATTTTTGTTCGAAGAATTGATTCGAAATATTATTCAGAAAATTATTCAAAATATTATTCGGTAAATTATTGGAAATATTATTCGGAAAATTATTCGAAATATTATTCGGAAAATATTCGAAAAATTTATTCGAAATATTTCGCGAAATTTTATAAGAAATATTACTGGTATCTTGAACTTCTCGTTTAAGTAGAATAAAATTCTATTGAAATGTTGGCAACTTTGCAGACGACTTTCGAGAATTCTTTTTTACTAATTTCAACATATAAATTCTGTAGATTTATACGCTTGGATTTCGAGATCACTGTAGTAAATTTTGAAAGTACACATGGCAATTTTATCCGCAGTTTTAGCAATTTTATAATAGCAATCGCTATACTTGTATGAAATATAAATCGACGAATGAAATTAATTTTGTAAACTGAAGTACACATTATAAATTGATAAAAATTGTATATTTAGTTGAAGCGATTTCTAAGATGAAATCGTATTACGTTAGTTGAAATTATAATATGTCTGGATTGTGACTTCTTTAACTATATTTATAGTACGATAAACATCGCGCCAGAAACATAGGAGTTAATAGAATTCGATGGCAAACCATATGTCTGGTACAGTAGCAAACGAGTGAAAAAACAGTTAGGTATGTCGCGTCGCGAAACGTGGTCATCATTTAGGGAAATTAGAGTTGTAATGAGTCAGTAACCGGTAGAGCATGAAAATTACGGGACACGGAGGAGGGAACTGTCAACGCTCGAGGTGGAACCGTGGGGAAATGAATTATTAATATGACTTTTCGCAAACCCAGGGCCGCAGAGGGCATTTCTTTTTATCTTTACGAAAGCTAAACAGACTCTGTTATTCCAATTTTATCATTTTCTGTCCCGGATTAACTTCGTTATTCCAAGAGAAAGCAATTTTACATGGTTGGTTAACAATGAAAATGTAATCGTACTCGAAATAAATCTCTCTTATATAATTATTATTAATATTCTAGTTTTAATTACGACATACTATACAATATATATTATTTACTTATTTATTGAGATTAATTATATTGACTTTGTAAATTAGTATCTTAAATACAGGCTATTATTAAATATTTATTAATACAGTTAAACGGTGTGTGAGATTTTAATCGACAATAATTAGACTATTTATGCGACATAAAAATTGTCTAATTGCAAGAAATGCAAGTCAAAACGTCTTTCCTCTCTTGTTAATCATTTTATTAACTTGTACTTAACACATTCTTCTAATGACTTTTTGATTTATCTAGATTTTTATTTGACTTAATAATCGTTTTATATAAATGCATAAAATTTCCAGTCTAATAATATAAATTCCTAAACACGATGGTAATCTTTAACGCGGAAAATCAGATTACGATCAGAATGTTCTTTAGAAATCCAGTTGCCATAGAATTGCACAGCTGTGAAGCGAACTGTCATTTGCAAATTGTTGCTTTCGATAAAATATCAGGCATTCGCAACAAATGAATCTCGGCGATCCAGCCCCGGTCTCTCCACGAGAGTTAAGCGGAATGGAAACTCCCCCGATCGGTATACAAAGACGTCTTATTCAAAAGGACCCTTTTCCCCCGTCGTTCGCCATTCTTTCCGCCATTTCTCTTTCTAAGCGACTCGATAACAACCCACTTTAACTGGGAATCGTGAAAATTGACAAAAGCACACAATGCGTTCAGCCTGTCTGCGAATCAAGGGAGGACCTCATCGTCGAGCACGATGTATCGATACATACACAAACGGTAGTTATACGTGTATAAATGGATGCTATAGCACGGAAAATATTTACTTCGAGTAAATACTTCAATCGAGGTATGTATATCGCTGCTGTTACAAGAATAATTCCGATCCAGAAAGAAGATCTCTTTCTCTTTAAATAACGAACGATCATCGAACAATGCGGTAAAAAGACTAAATGCAGTAAGTAGAATAAATTAAATATTGGAATAAATATATTGGAATAAATATATTGGAATAAATATATTAGAATAAATGAATAATGAACCTTTTTCCTAAAAAATATGCTAAACACGAACAAAGTAAATGATGTGTTGCTTATAGTTCGAATGGACAAAATTATATGCAAAATTGTTACATAAATAAAGTAACTGGACCGTAGCGTTTACGTATTTATAGCAAAAATTGATAAGGGAAGCACAGAGTATTGAAAATATTGAAAAAATTCCAGAATATCTTTGCACTATACAATTCATTAAAATAATTAAAAGAAACTAACGCATTATTATTTCGCTCCTGTTTTATGCAATTAAAGAAACACGCGTTATTATCAGTACACAATATTTAACGTTTCAGTGGCACAGGTAATGCGACACGTCGAGTTTACCAATATTTTTTAATTAATCGTTAGGAATACAGGCCGCTGAATAGAAGGAAATACAATCGAGTCCAAGGCTTGTTAAACAATCGCGGAGGCGTTTAACTGGGTCACAAGGTTGTCTGTCAATTCTTCTCAGCATTGGTGAGAACAAGGGAAAGCAAGATATCGACTTTTGTGAATGCTCCAATTTCTCGGAAACAATGGGCACCGATGACCCTGGAAATTGCGGGGGTTAGTAATCGAAGCCTTATGAAAAGAGATTAATCGCGGCGAGAGTTTCTTTCGCGGTCTGTCGAAATAAATTGAAAGCGAAGAGCGCTTCTCTTTCGTTTAATTATCGAGCAGTCCTCATCCGTTCGCTCCCTCCTAAATTCAATTATCCAATTATAATGTTACATGTCGAGGTAACGAGTAATTTAACATCAATTTTCATTCCATATACATCGTTCACGCTTGTAATTTAGAACGATTCCTGTAATATTTGCAATGTTAGCGAATTAATCGGCATTTTAAATATATAATTTTGCGATAATTTGCAAGACTTAGAGAAATAATTTGTAAACTATTTATTTACGATTTAAGTGGAATGTAATCTTTTCCATTATTATTTTTGTTAAGTAATGTAGAAAAATACTCGACGGTATTATCTTTTAATAAAATTATTTCAGTGTCCGAGGGCTACATTGTTTAATCAACGGTATTTATGAAAAATGTAATCTACCTCGATCTTTATTATAATTTATAATATGAATACAATGCTATGAATAGATTTCAGATTTCATGCATTTATAGCGAAAATAAGTAGTCTAAATATAAATATAAAACCGTTTCCTACATATCAAAATTATTAAAAGAAACAATTTATTTGTATCTAATGTCTGTTTCTTGCAACCGGTTTAGAAAGCTTCAATTTCAGATAAAGATCTGCAGAGTAATATAAAAACATATATTTCATCTGCTATAGTCTTTCATTTCGTACTTTAGTACGAAAAGGTATAGAAAATGTAACGAAATTCATTCGCAAGGGCCGAGAAACAATGATTTCCATGTGAACGCGTACAGAGTATAGTTGGACAACGGCATAGTGCAATACTGAAAAGGAAGGATGCCTTTCGAAACAACTTAATCACAAGTATCAGGATCGATCTCGGAACAAGTTACTTATCAAACAAATGCTACCCAGTATGTCATTGCAACATTCTACCCCGTCATCTTATCCCATTCATCAATCAATAGAGCTTAACGAGACAGGCACAGGAGGCAGGCAGCTTCTGTTGCGCTCCCTAACGCTTAAACAGAGAGATCTGGTAATACCGTTTGAAATATTTCCGTGTCTCCCGTTCGGCGCGGCGCGATGGGAAACACTTGCAAAATCGGCTTGTCTTGTGGTACAATAATTACGGAGGAAGAAGAAGAAGCAATGACAACACGTGGCGCGTTTCATCCGCGCGGCAAGATTGCGCAATAATTGGTAGATATCGAAACGGCAAAAAGCCGGCCTTCGCGGCGGCGCGCTCGGCGGGGGTAATTTATAGACAATTACTCGACGTCGATTATGGGAGCCAATCGTAACAGGGATCGCTGGGAAACGCCGGTCGCATTTTACTGGGAAACACGGTCGCGACGACCGGGAGACAGCCGAAACATCGAACCCGGGTACGAACCAGACGTTAAGCCCGAACAATTTCCTGGTTTTAATGGACCCGCCATCGGCAAACGGCATTCACTTTAAATAATTAATTCTCAGCGTGACTTCGTTTCAGCGGGGCACGTCTTCGACGATCTCTTCGGGATTACTCTGAAAACTAGTCTCGAATTAGCGCGTCGATTCCGGGGCCGTCGGCTGTGTTGTTCTATCAATAGATATTTTAACAGCCCTTCGCGCATCGGATGTCGCCGTTACGGCGACGCTAAACAGGTGTCGATAAATCTGTGGCTGCGAGGAAGAGCGCCGTCAGCCAGATACAGTTACTTCCAAAAGTGTTCGGACGCTAGTATAACTTTGACTTTTAATAACATATATTTAAATAAATACAAGTTGAAAAGTAAACATCCTTTACGGTCTATTGCACTCGAGTGGTGACTCTGAGGCACCGCTAAAATTGTTACAGCATGTTCCAAAATAATTTTTATATTACGAAAAATTAGATTTCAGAAATTATTAAAAGTATAACTGTTGTTGCGCGATTCACAAGATTCAATTTCATATGCATAAAATACATTTTGTCATATAAAATGGGAATGCTATATGTCAGAAAAATTATTTTAGAAATACAGTTAAAATGGCTTCGAGCACAAAGGGTTAACACGTTAGGAGCCGACGATCAGCTACTAAAGTCACTAATAAAGTTCAGTTTTAATGTTATAAACCCTTTTTTTAACAAGTTTTCTAGATATGTATTATTAATTATATACCTCTATTGTTTGACGATGTATTTCAAGAAGTTTGAAACTTTTTAAATTATTATTCAGTTTAATATCCTTGGACGGATCGACATTCAATCATATAGTACACGATTTATTATACAAATCAATCACAGTAACTGAGGAACGCGTTCTCTTAGTTCGTTCGGATAACGGAGCGATCCATTCTGTAATATTTCATTTACTACCTTGATTAGATAAAATTCGATATAACATTGTTACGATGTAAGCAGAAGATTGAAGACACTGCCGCATTCAGTTGGAATACTGTAAACAGATTATTTTAATTAATATTGATAGCTAGAGGCTGACGCAAAACGATTGCGTAAAATTAATTGGAAATCAGTGAATGAAAAGATTGATGCAGTAACATGAACCTCGAGTAATACAGCATCTTGCAAATTAATTGGAAAAATGCGACGATCTAGAGTTATAGTTATTAAAATATTATCATTAAATAATCGATCGATGTAAGAAAATTGCGATGTATTGAATAATTGAATGACGAATGAGACATCAGAGACGATCGAAATTGTTATATATGCGCGTCAAAATATTGTATATTTACATTTTATATATTTATGTCTTTAATTCATATATTTCTATATTTATTTTACATATTTGTATATTTAATTTATATATTTATATTTTATGTATATTCATATTAATATTTTAATATTATATTCAATAAATCAATAAAATAATGTTACTTATATTATAACTATAATATATTGTTACGTGAGCGCAATCGCGACATGTTTAATAATAACGTCACGACTTTAATAACAACAGAACTCTTTATTCGGGAAAGGGGGAACTCAATATTCGACCGTTTACCACGACGTCTCTCACAACTCTGAGTCGTTCTTTTAAATCGTTGCTCAGGAGATATTTACCAAGCAACGATGCCACAAGGAACTCTCGATATCTCGATATCAAAAGATATCGATCCATATTCGTAACAATATGTATAACGATCATGTATATTGTTTCATTGCGAATTGAAATTTCCTATTATAATATAATTTTGTATATTTCTTTGTATATTTTATTTTTTTTTATTTTTTTATTCCTATAATCCGGTATGGATTATAACATACGCTCGAATAAAGAAATTTCTTCGAAAGATTTTTCATAAAAATATTGTTGTTATGTCCATAATCGTAAAACAAAAAGGCCGGGAATCGATCGCTTCGATAGCTGCGATATTAAAAAAAGGATAGCTGCGGTTATCGCTAACGGCGGGCAATTCGAAAGTGAGCAAATGGGCTCGCCGAGTAAATAACTGAATGACGAGATGAAGAAATTAAACGAAATGGCATCCGATCGCGTGAAACACGAACCGCACAGCTGCAGCTGACACTTCCATTAGAATGGCATGTGTTTCCGTTGTTGCGAGTGCAACGAGAACAGGGTGCATACGGATCCGCACCAGAAACGCTTGAAATGGGAACAATGGCCTATAATCCACCGAGGATTTCGCTTGTTTAGCATTTGTCACCCTAGTTTGCGCCACCAAGGTCGTGTCAACGCTGTTCAAACAAGTAGATTCGCCTCGCAAACGAGGGAATAATAAAAATGAATTTACAATGTCATGCAAAATTCTGTCACAAATTGCATTTTATTTCGAATTATACGAACTGTATCATCGACTGTATTGGAAATGAGTGTTTAAATACATTTAAACTAAGGTGTAGTTTTAAATAAACAAATTTTATTTTACGGTGCGTGAGGAAGCTCTTTTCTGTGCAGATGCTTTTCTACGACTGACCGTGGCTTTTCCGAAACCCCGAAAAGAAAACTCGGGCCCCCTCGTAATTCGAAACTGTTATGCTTGTGCCTCACAAGGCCAAGCACTTATACGAGGTGTATATTTTCCTATCTTAATTTCCATCGCTTCTAAGAACATTGATTTGTTTTTGCCCATCCACAAATATCGTATTGTGGGTAATACGTAATATTCCAATAGATTGTTTCGCGAAAAATAGCAAGTAAAAAATTGGATGGGAATGAAAATTTTAACATCGGGTATTGTGGGTAGATCGATAGCAATTTTACAGAAAAAGACTGTTTTTTAGATACTATACATTAACAGAAGAAATTATGCTGCTTCGTTATTGTCTGACCGTCTTGCAAATTAACTCTTTGTAATCGCATGTCTAACTTCCAACATCAAAGTTATTTATTTCTCCCTCTTTTTTTTACAGAAAATTTAAACATATTATTGTGTTACATATATCCAAACTTTAAACAAGAATAAATAAATTTTGTTTCTTCTTGTTAACACTGCATATAGTGTATTATAAGTAAATATGTAGTTCGTCCAACGAAAATTAATTCCGATCAGTATGACAGCTATATATAAAGTTAACACGACCGTAAAATGTTTTTTACATTTCATTATATTAAGTTACATTTCGTTGTGTAATCTTATTCTTATTAAGATAATTTATATACTGCATGCACGAAAGAAACGTCCATTCAAAATAAAAGGCATTCATGAAATTACTTTACTAAATTAGTTTACTAAGCTAGTTTAAAAAAGTGGAAATCGATATAAATCTATCTTTCGTTAGATAAGGTTTATTTAAGAAATTATTTTCGACTGCTTGAAATGTTATAAAGCCTGGAAACTCGACAAATTTTCACTTATAACTAGCATTAACACTCTCGGCTCTCTAAGTACGATTTTCAACTGACTTTTAATAAATACTTGACGTCTTAACGATTTGGTTTTCGCGCTCCATTCTGTCCTAAGTACTTTCCATCGCTTAAATATCGCAATCACTTGTCTATCGTGTCAGGTGTCATTACAATTAGATTAGAGGCCAATGAAAATTCAGGCCAACCAAGTTTATTCCGAGTACTGGTAGATCACGGATAATGGGATATCGGATATCTGTCACGGAGGAAACTAGTAATAGGAACGCGTCGTTACTATTCCACCGTCTGAAAATACAGTCTCGAAGTGTAAAGTTAGATAGGTCGCACCGGTCTCGTGATAATATTCATCCGTATCGGGCGGGCCCCGCTTCTCGTTTTACGTGTCATTTGAACTCGCCCGAGATAGATCGGCGAGCATAATTCAAAATTCTGCGTGCTGCGGTCGCGTCTAACGATGCCTTATATTTCATTCACCAATTCACGGTTTTATTAACTCGCCGCTTCTGTCGCAATCACAGGCCAAGCGTTTCGAAACCGCGCGCACAATGATCTTGGCTTTATAAACTTTAATAATCTCATGTCGTGAAAACGATTCTATACTTGAGATATTGTAAACGTGAAATGTTGAATGAAGAAATTTGAAAAGTTTCTCGAACTGATTTCATAAATTGGCAAATGTCGAGTCATAAGGTTGTGAAACAAATTTATAGTGATTCTTCGATCTTATTCTATAAACGATCGTCGAAACAGTTTCACGGTGAAACATTATAAACATAAAATATTGAATAAACAAAACTATAGAAATATTACAAACTTATCTCATGAAATGGTTTTGACAAATGTCAAATAATCGTAAAAGTTTTAAAAGGTGTACGAACGAATATCAAAATTGCATAAATAAATTCAAAAAGGTTGTACGACAAACGTTGCAAATAGAACTGAAGGAACTGTATAATTGAATAAAGACAGTTTTGCTATATAATCAAAATCTAGAACGTTTCATGCAGAATATTTAACTGCCTAATTACAAGCGCGAATATTATTAAGTCTAATTTTCATTTAATCCTTCATTAGCATTGCGTAATCTATAATAATTTTTGATCAACCGAGTTGAATTTATAAATTCACGAATCCTAAACGAAACCAACGAAGTTTCGCAATTTTACCAACGACGGTATTTCCAGCGGCGATTTTTAAAACTTAAGAGCGTGCGAAACGCTATAAACCTGTAAAAGCTGATATCGCGATTAAACGAAACCCGTCTGTAGGGAAAAATATTTCCCGATGAAATTACACCGGGTAATTCGATAAATTGCGCGAAACTGTTACGGCCACACGTATACTCTTTCAACGTAATCAGATTTCGCGATCAAAACTCCGAATGAACCGTCAAAAGCGTTCTTCGCCGACGAAATTCGCCGCGCCTCCGATTTCAATTCGGCTCGCACTAATTACGATCGATGTAGCCCCGTAGACGACTCGTGCGTGCTTTTTCATAGGGCGAAGACGAGTCATCGAGATCGTCGAACAACACTGCCGGCATAATCATCGCACTGACGATTTAATCATTCGCTCGACTGCGCCCGGCATCCGCTCTTCCGTACGATGGAAAGCCGGACTTATAACGAGGAGAACGCTTTATGTCGCGTCACAAACGAAGTTTGCAAACGTCATGATACAAGCTCGGCTAATAGAGTTCGACCAGTCAATCGTGAATTCCGCTCCTTTCTCGTTCGTCCATCGAATCGTCGGACACTGTTCTCCATCCATCCCTTCCCACGGGTTCCGACTGTGAAAAACTATGGCGCTCTGCGACGCGGGTTGATGCGGTACAAAAGGTTGCGAACCGCCCATTAATTCTACTCGCGATCGATCTTAAAACGCGTAATCATAATAGTTATTGTTTATAAATATTTAACACGCGAAGAACGTATCTATACTAATTTTCGATATTAGTTCCTTGCTATATTTTGAAGAGTCTGACTCGCGATTGGTTTTATAGCAATACTTTGTTAAGTATGAATGCTATTCCGTTCCTTAAAGTCGGAATAACATTCTGTTCGTTTGTTATTAACCCCTTAGCTTACAATGACGCCTCAGAGGCGTCGTAAGGTTACCGGGCCAAACATAAACCAGACTTTGGGCCCGCACAGTTGGAAATCAAGTCGTAAGGCAAGGGGTTAATAATTGAGCCGTTTATTTCATAGGTGACCTAAGTCAGTTTGCCACTTTTTGTTGATACGTGCATATTATTTTACTTAGCAATTGCTGTTATTTTAATTGGAGATTTAAGTCTGCCAGATACACTTGAGCAATGTGATTGGATTAGTATCGTATACGTTTATTTTTTATTACTTCTTTCTTTGAATATAATCCTCAAATATCTCAATTTCAATATAAATGGACTTATGTCACTTTCGAAATAGACGGGTCATTTAAGTAGTAAACGTTATAGCTGGTAGTACTTTCTTAAGAAAATCATTTTGTAAATATGTGCTTTTATAGCATTTTCTACGACAGATTCAAATACGTAGACATTTTTTACGTAAGTAAAAATGTTCTTTTTTTTTCGAAAAAATCACCCTACCTGTTATTTAACAGGTGTACGTTTAATGTGTTCTATGACATGTTTTCTATGCGCGCGTCAGATTTAAGAACTTTCTACATATATGTCAACGTCATTATCAAATTTGACACCATTCTGCGGCAGCCAGATCTGCCTGTACCAAGCAATGGGACCACATTAAGGGGTTAAGGTGTTAACCAGGCACGAGCGAGAGAGGTTTTCACCTTTTAATACTGTTAGACGTACCCGGCATGAAATGTCTCTTATGGAGGCCGCAGCCTCCTTTTCCGATTTACACTTTCATAAATCTCGCCGGATCGCGTTGAATTTCCCACAGCTGCAAATCTTGATCAGCAGAAACGGGTCTGGTAGTAAAACGCACTAGGTCAGCGCGCAAGTAACACGTTTTGGTACACTTTTAGTGGGAAATTATGAAACGTCTGTTTATTGACAGTGAGTAATGATTAGCATGACTTGTAACGATTGAAAGATTCGTGATGAATTTGAATGATTCGTAAGGCTTTGTAATGATTTGTAATGAATTGTAATGATTTGTAATGAATTGTAATGATTTTTAATGATTTATAGTGATTTGTAATGATTTGTAATGCTTTGTAATGCTTTGTAATGATTCCTAATGACTTGTAAACGAGTTGTAATAATTTGAAACTAAAAGACTTTAACAATACTGTTGCACTGTTGTCGACTCATTAAAATTATTAAAAGTACAAGATAATTTCTCTTTCTTACAATTGATTTGTTAGTTAACAAATTTATGTTCTACATAAAGATTTGCAGTTTACATTATAATTAGACTGCGTATAATTCTCATTTTTATAGATCATTTTTCAACTATCTAAAGAAGAGAAAAATGTGTCACATTAAGTAATACATTCCTTAAAACAAATATAGTATAGTAATACAATTAGCTTTCACTGCTTTGCTTTTCGTGTGAACGTTCTTTTTAATTTTGCTATTGTTTGGAATGACAAAACCAATGAAAAGCTTTGTTTTTTAATCTTTTCATCTGAATCTAGAACGAAAAACCTAACAAATTCATTTTGTAGAATTCGATGACAAGTGAGCATACTAAAAATTTCAATAAAACCAGTTAATTTTGATTAATTGGAATATATAAAAATTACTTGTTTTTGTTTAAAATCCGGAGAACGATGCAATTTTCACTATTTTAAATCGTTTGTCACACATAATAACGACAATCGATTTCGATAAAATTTTTTAGCTAACACGTAAGGTATCTACGAAACAGATTGTATAAATCTTCATTATAGATTCGGATGAAAAGGTTAAAAAACGATAACTTTTTATTTTGTCACTTCCATTTTCCACATAATAGTAAAATCATAAGTATACAACTATACGATATAATGCAATTTATGCATATAAAATTGAGCCTATTGACAACTACAATACTTAGTTTTAATAATTTTTCGAATATACACAAATCTATCAGAATTATTTTGAAAAATTGATATACCAATCTTTATTGGACTCGTCACTAGAGTAAAAATGGTTGTAACAAGTATTTTAATAATTGTCCATAAGTCTGGTCCCCGTATCATTTAAAAATACGTAAGACACTTAGCCTTAAAAATTTATCGCGTTTTATAAGGTGTCCAAACATTAATGCGAGTCACCGTATAATAAGAAGTAATTGCCGCGAACAGCGTGTCAATTATCGGCCACGGGACTCGAAAATCAGTCGTATCCTCATTTTTCCTTCGCCCGTTACGTTTGACGCAAGCGGAGGTCGTAAATGGCGAATCCTCTCGCGGAGTGCTCCCATGGTCCGAGAAAGGAGGACGAGCCGCGGTGGAAAGAACGCGCGACTCATTTACCTACATCGATTTATTGCGACCGAGGAGATTATATCTGCGAGCAACGTTTCTCCCGGCATTACATCCACGCTGAATATACGATTTAATTGGTCCCCGCCGTGAATCGATCACTTGCCCCCCCCCCCCCCCCCTTCTCGTCTTTTTCTGTTGCCCGGCTTCGAACCGCGAGCCACTTGCAAGCTCGAGTCCTGCGAGCATCTGTTTTTCTTGGCCCGGACCGGGCCCGACTCCCGGTCCTGTGCTCTCGCGGTATGCGGTAGTGAGGTGATACGAATAACGCGTGAATTACGACTGGCTAATGCGAGGGAATTATCTTGTCCTACCTGGAACACGGACGATACTGTCCGGCAATTTTTATTGGGGACTTATGACGCTTCCGTGACGTTGATTTAGAGTTTCCGCGGAGGCGTTCGACAAACGCGATTCTTTCGTCCGGTTCTCAGCGATTTCTAAATTTCATAAATTGTGGACGGCGCTGGGTGAAATAATATTTTAGACCTTTCGCTACGGTGCAAATTACTGAGTAGTTGACACTGTGGTACAGAATGCTACGAAGTAGACGTCGTTTTTTGTTCTCTAAATTTTACAATGATACTTATTATATTTAGTAATATCACTTTACTTTCTAAAATATAAAAGTTTATAATCAATTTATTTTTTTAAATATTCTGGTCAACTATTTGTTGATAAACAAAAGTATCTCGTGTAAAGTATGGAATAAAAGTATATACGCCCGTCGGAGCGAAAGGGTTAAATGGTAAACTATAAACAGAAAATAAAATATCTTATTTGTTCGAGAGAATATACTTTTACCAGTAAAATACTTTTACTCGTAGTGAGCATTTTTTGCAAGTAATATTTCAAAGAATATATTATTTAAAAACGCTGAAAATGATAAATTCTTACGTTATCTTGATTTACGTTAATCCGCATTTTATGCATTATTGAAATAAAAGATATTTGATTTCATGTTTTAGATTATCAAAATGAAATATTTACTTCGTGCTTCATCTGTGAATTATGAGAATAAAATATTGAATTTATTTAAATTTTATGCTTATATTTGAAATAGTATCTTATTTCAATTGTAAGGAATCTATTGTTCACAAGGCAAAGGTATAACGTATGCGCGTGTAAAACAGTTTTAGTTCCATTTTTGTCATAAATATGTTCAACGAATTCCAAAAGAAATTGATCAAAGGACTTAATTCTTTGACGCTAAGAAAGATATTACTTTTATAGGAAGCGCAAGAGAAGAGTGCAAATTAAAAAAGATTGCGGAGCTTGTTTTAAAAGTTGACGGGAGATTGAAGCTTTTTCTCCGGAGCAGAAGTTCGAGCGAAAGTTTAGAACATTTATTAACGCACTAGATTGCGGACTATTTATAACATTCATGATGTATTCGAACAATATATTACTATATATTGGAAAATAGAATTAGATAGAATTCCACAAACTTTCATTTGCAATTTAACATTGTTTTTAATGAAGCACCAAAATCTACCAATATTGCAATTATGGCGTTGCAAATGTATCATGTAATAAATAATGGTATCAATAAAACACTGTTTAATCGATTATTTATACATGTACAGACACTTCTGCTCAATTCATTTTATAATCATTACATGTTGAAAATTCAATTCAGAAAAATATAAAAATAAATTGAAATTGAAATTTTAAAAGTTTTCTCTCGATTGTTTTTGAACATGTAGTTAAAAATAGCGTTAAATTAAGGTTTCAAAAGGTGTCTTCTGCTCCCTTTATTAAAAATAGTGGTAAATTAATATCAAAAAATCTATCTTTCGATCCTTTTAATGGAAATGATATTAAATAGATATTTTAAAAGGTGTCTTTTTTCAACACCTTGGACACAGGCACTGTTAAACAAAAATTTTGCCAAATACCTTTCGACTTCCACAATAAAAAATACTGTAAAAACGTAATGAAACCACGATCGCCTCACAATAACTGATCGGAAACGCTTCGTACCGCAAAGAGAAGCGCCTCTCTCAAAGACATAAAACCAAACCACAGATAACTGTTATTAAACAATTATTGATGGTCCGACTTCCTGCAAGAAATTGGTCGATAAAAACTGTAGCAGGAACTCTATTATACGATAAATAAAAACGGAGTTTTTCAACGTCCATCAAATAATTTCATTTAAGAGCAAGAGAACGATGAGACACCGAAAAACAGGCGAAGAAAAATTATTTTGAGAAAAAAACTTGATAAAGAATTCTCATGCTTCATCGTATTTGACGAAGAAAATCATATTCCATCGTGTTTGATAAAGGAAATCATATTCCATCATATTTGATAAAGGAGATCATACTCCATCATATCTGACAAAGAAAATCATACTCCATCACCAAACAGCGGACCTTTATGCAAAATAAAAATGGTATTTCCTATTTTAATAATTCCAATACGTTGAACACAGTGCAAAATATTCTCAAATTCTTTTGTATTTACAATTTTGTTATTGACCTAGACATTTTTCAAAAGTGCATCAATTTAGCAGTCTGCGAATTATTTATAAGAATGCAACCGATGATAAGTTTTTCAAATACAATAATTTTGTTTAAAATGGACTAAAGAACTCGAATTTTTATTAAATGTTAAACTGACTAGTTTATTGTACAATGACTGTAAAATGGCAATACATCTTTCTAATTTTTCTATTACTTGAAATCGCAGTTATTTAGAGATTGAGGCAAAAATCTATCAATGAACGCGTCTTTAAAATGTCCTATTCCAGGTATAGATAAAGAAGCTAATAAAACATTTCATTTCTTTTTATCAGTCTAAATGATAGCAAAATTTAGAAAAATGTTTCAGTCATTCTACTTTAACCTTTTGCGGTCGAATGGCGACTTTAAGGCGCCGTTGAACTCAAAGTAATTTTTATCAAATTTACTTGTATTTAGAAAATTGTTAACAGCTGTTAATTGTTGCTCTAGTCACAACATTCAATTCCATAATGTATAAAATGCTCCAGGTTGTATAAAATAGAAACACTATAAGTCTGAGCAAATATTTTGAATTTCTGGTTAAAATGGCTCCGACTGCAGAGTTAAAATTTGTAAAAAATTCAAGTCACTTAGTCTAATTTGTAAAAACGTTACGTGCTTTCAAAACGTTTTTAAATATCTTTTACTAGGCCTTGTAACCACGTATAGGACTTAACAACGGAATAAAAATTCTTCCATCCATAAAACGTTCCCCCAGAGAAAGAATTCTCCAGAAACAGCAAGAACGAGGAGTTCGCGTGAAAAAGAGCAAGAAAAAGCGTCTCGATCCAGGAACTATATACACCTCGCAGCGAAACCGCCGGGACCCACGCGAATATCCTTCAATCTGGCCGTAGGAGAAAAAAAAGGCGGCGAAGATGCGACGGTTGCGTGACGACTGAAGAAAATACCGAGGATCATCTCGTCGCTATCTGAAGCGAGCCATCTTCGGGCCGGAGGAGCCGGAGATCGGAGAGGCTCTCGCCGGTCCCCCGGGAGCCAGAGCGGCCATCTCCGAGGGCGAGCACCCACGCGAAACTTCGGCTTTTCATTTAACGCGGGAGATTAATTCGCGCCGGTAAATCACGGCCGAGGATATTCGTCTGCGAGAGCGTATCGGCCACGGGCGGCATTGTATGTTAATGACAATTGGCCCCGCGGCCCCGGCCATAATGGCGCAAGTGCACAGAGTGCTCCGTGTGCAACGGGAGGACGCGCAGATGCTGCGTCGTCCCGCAGGTGAGCACTCGCTGCACGCTCGCGGTTCGGCCGCCATATCCCGCCGGTCCTGTCCCGTCCCGTCCCGTTCCGTCCCGTTCCGTCTCGTCTCGCCCCGGCGCCAGGATATCGCTTTAATCGTCTTTGTTGCACCGGAACCTGACACGTGTTAACCACGCGTGACACCTGAATTGCTCCGCGCGCCGTTTCGACCACGGAACGATTGACGGCGCCGCGTTTTGCTGCTCCGGTTGCCGACCTGACGTGATCTGCGATGACAGCCTACCGTGTAAAATGCTCGACTTGCTGGAAGATACTGGACTCGGTGGTAAATGAGAATTGATGGAAAATGCTGGATTAGGGGACATTGTTATTGTAACTTTCGTTCTTTTGGATTTTGAGTTTTGGAGTTTGACTTGTCGAAGGTTGGGAAGTCAAAAGGTAGAAATAACCGCTTGCTTTATAATAATCTATTATTCCAAAAAGCAGGAATAACTTAGTTTTGTAGCTTTTACAGTAACACTTTTAATAGGTCGAGTGTAGTTACCAATAATATTTCAAATAAAGTCCAAATCTTCTCGCGTTTTGTCGAAGCTATAAACACGCAAGCGTGTCAAGCAGGCAATCAAAATTGCGCGGTGCAGTGACGGACGAGAGTATTCGTACAGCTTTTAAAATGCAGTTAACCTCACCAAAATTAGATTCTACAACTTGAACTTTTTTTAGATGATAGAAGGGATAGTGTATCAGGCAATTGCTGAGAAATTGTCTTCAAAAATTGGAATTCAATGGTACGATAAAAAAAATAAAAATTTGTATTTCATCAACATTTTCATCCGAGCCTCTAACGAAGAACAACGCGTATCGTAGGCCTTAATAACTCTTCATCTTTCGTAGAAAATAGTTGACATTGTTGCGAGTTAGTTAATAATCAAAGATTTCGAAGATCAGTTTTTCAGCCAAAAACTCCAAGAAATCGCTAATGTTTTACATTTTTAAACGACTTTGAATATTCAGCGAGTACGCGCAGGTGTGCACAATTATGATTGTAACCCTTCGCGTACGAAGTTATTTTAGACAATAATTACATTTTAAAAAATTTTTAAAATATAAATCTAGTCTTAATAACGTGAAAGTACTTTAACCCTTTGCATTTGAGGCCTCTGCTACGGATACAACGAAGATAAATATTAAACAGTTCCGTTTTGAAACTCTCGAAATGCAAAGAATTGAAATAATTTAAAGTTTAAATAAAGGGTGTCCCAAAATTCACGCAAGAAGTAATATTGATAGAAAACACAGATTTATAATTAAAAGTTGTAAATTTTTGATTGATATATACAGTATACAGTATAGGGTTATGTATGGAATAGCATATCGGGCAAATGGCCTCCAAGACTTTGCTGGCACATACGCACTCTTTCGTTGAAATTTTCCATGATTGTTTTGCATAAATGTGGCTGAATTTCGTTGATACAGCGCTCAATTTCTTCCTTCAAGGCGTGGGTGATCGTCGGCTTGTTGACATAAACCTTAGACTTCAAAAAATCCCAAAGAAAAATATCTACCGGCGATAAATCGCATGATCTGGGCGGCCAATTCTGATCATCAAAACGGGAAATTACAGGATCAGGAAATGACTCGTGCAGTAATTGAATTGTTTCTCGGGCTGTATGGCATGCGGCACCGTCTTGTTGAAACCACGTGCCCTCCACATCCATATCTTGCAATTTTGGCACAAAAAACTGGATTATCATGTCGCGATAGCGAGCACCATTAACCGTTATTGTCTGACCAGCTGCATTTTCGAAGAAGAATGGTCCGATGATGCCTCCAACCCAAAATCCGCACCAAACAGTTACACGTTGTGGATGCATTTGTTTCTCAACAATCACTTGTGGATTTTCTGAACCCCAAATGCGACAATTTTGTCGATTAACAAAGCCATCAAGATGAAAATCAGCCTCGTCGCCGAAGATGATTTTGTTCGAAAAATCAGCATCCACTTTTTGTTGTTTCATAATCCATTCAACGAACTCTCTTCGCTGTGCTTGGTCAGTAGGCTTCAGTTCTTGAGTCAATTGAACTTTATAAGCATGAAGATGCAAATCTTTCGTGAGAATACGTTGTAGAGAGCTTCTCGAAATGTCCAATTCTTGACCACGGCGCCGAATTAATGTTCCTGGACTCTCAGCAACACTCTCTCGAACTGCTTCAATGTTTTGTGTTGAACGACTTGTTGAAGGACGGCCAGACTGTTTTAAGATCGCTAATTGATCCAGTCTCTCCAAATTTTTTAATTAGTCTCTTTACAGTTGATGAAGTTAAATCACTATTCCGATCATATTTTGTACGAAAATTGCGAACTGTTGCTGCCAAACTTTCATTATTTGCAATATATTGCTCAACAATAAAAATGGGTTGTTCTTTTGTGTAGCGCTCCATCTTTAATAACCCTAAACTGTCAGCTGTCATTCTATATTTTTTTTTTTGGTTGGCAACACTTTACCGCACAAATGGCGCAAAATTCAAATCTTGCGTGAATTTTGGAACACCCTTTAGATGGATCTCGATAACAATCACATGTCTCTTATAAATATATAATATTAACATAATTAATATCAACGCAATATGACCTATTACTCATTTCTGCCTATTGATTTATAGTAGAAGGATGTAATCTGTTCACTACCTTGCTTTATTAATGCAAAAATGATTAAAAATGCTGAATATTAAAAGTCAATTTTTGCAACAAGGATGCCTCAACTAAAAAAATTGTCTTTTTTATTTTCGATTTGTTTGTTAATATAAAATCACCGATACTGGAGCACTCTATATATTAATCTGTACACTGAAAGGAAACAAACCTCGTAAACAAAATATCTTGTTATTATTATCATTATTACTATTACTACAAATATTATTAGGAAAAATGATTGCGTTATAAAAAGCTTACGACTACCCTCGTCAGTATTTCAAAAAGAGACGATCTTTTCTAAAGGAAACGGCAGACGATTACCAGAAATAATCGGCGCTTACG
>NC_135779.1:11536512-11622475 GCF_028453695.1 Augochlora pura
CTATAGACGAATGAGAGCAAACAGTTAAAACATAATTATGAAATCACGAATATGAACAGCGCAATATCGTTCGCGTTATATTGAGCGATTCGCGCGTATATCAAACCCAATATCTCATCCGAGCGAATCCCCATGATCTAATCGTAAAACGGAAATGCCTAGCTTGGATGCGTGAAATTCCAATCGATGCGCGCGTTGAATTCGAAAAATGCAACTGCCTGGATCAAAGTGTTTTACCATATACCACGTACACACATGCATACATATATATATGTATGTATATATTTGCAGAGTGATATTTTTCATCGAACGGCGACGTATCGCGATACGCGCGAATGTAATGCGAACTGGCAAGGGGACATTAATTACACGACGGCCGTGAATGAGATATATCACGACGGCGGCGTGGCGTGCCGTTCTGTCGATAAATTATTTACACGTATTTACACGGGCCGCTTCCTGTGCCACCCGGGCCCGCTGCCACCGCGGATGTAAAAGTGAAAAAACCAGTTTCACAGCGAAAAAGAAGGAACGGGCCGCGCGGCGAGCTCGCATACCGGAGGCCGCGTCTTCGCGCCATGAAAATCTATTACGAAATCCACGGCTCGTTTCCGACCGGAACCTCTCGAAGACCATTCGATATTCCACCGATTTCCCAATCCGCCTTGTCGGTGGTAACCGTTTTACGAATCTGACCGCTGGGAGACGTTAGAGACGTTAGGCAACCGTTGTGGGATAAGACGTTTAGGGTCGGCGGACCTTTATTTTGGTAACTTGCGCGGGGAGATTCGGGTGAGAATCGATGGTCCACGAGTCGTGGAAGACGGCTTTTGGAACTGGTAATTGGAGGTTTAGCTTTTAATTGCTATTGGTTGCCTGTGAGGCGGCTATTAATTGCTTATCCATCTGTGGCGATTGTATAATTGTAAGAGAAACTGTAAAAATTTGACTTGTTATCTCCACCGGTTAAAAATAATACGAATAGATACTTAACCTCTTAGGCACGACGCGCCACTATAGTGGCCTTCGTGAATGTTTCGTGCTTTACTCAATTGTTTTATTAATTATTAAAGTAAACGATTCAAGCGAAAGTGTGTACGTACAATACACTAAGAAAAGAATGTATGTAATTAATACTATATATACATATATGGAAAAAGTATATATTAAGAAGAAATGGTAATTTAGTTATGAAAAACTTCATTTGCGCAAAATCCAGCCGTACCTAAAAGGTTAAGAAAATATTCTATTGGATTGGCAACTAAGTGATTGCGGATTTTTCAGTAGATGACCTTAGCACATTCTTTTATTTTCGTCAACGTGTACGAAGTATCTAATCTATTATATTGTTGTCTTGTTTGGACTTCCACCTTTAATTTAGTAAAAATATTGCATCGATTAATTATTTAGTTTTGTTTTTATCCGACTTTGAAACTGGAAGAACGAGACGCGCAATTCAAAGAATATGGAGATGAAGCCTTGAAAAAATATTGTGTCACAATTACATAAAGTTATATTTTTAAGCAAAGAGTTTGAATTTTCCTTCTTATTTAAAATCCGAAATCACTTAGTTGTCAACCCAATATTAAGAATTAAATAGGATATTTGATTGTTACAGACACTTATTTATTTCCCTAGCAGCAAAAAGTGAACAGGAATTAACCACTGAATGGAATCGATATGGAAAATAAATCAGAATTCCATTAATCAAAAGCCGTAAATTGCATATAAATACAAACGAAGTACCGTACGGATTATAGCCAATTAGTAAAGGTAGCACGGAAGGATTCAATCGATTGAACAATTATTTATGTGCACACCTGATCACTCGACGAATGAAATATACTTTACATGTTGCCTTCGATATCTAGTGAAGCTATAAATTAGAATCTATTTACCTTTTATTCATTATTCAATATGACACAGGACTGTTTGTTATTTGAGCACAAAATAAAGATAATAAAAAAAGATTCGGGGAAAACGTAGAAGTCGGTCGGGATTCGTCACTGTCAACCTCGTTCGACATCGGCATCAACGAGATCAATGATAGGTAATTGAATCTCATTAGAATCAATGAGATTCTATTTTGCAGAAATATCGGCGAAACCGTAAAAACAGACTCATTCTTTTTTCAAAATGAATTAGTCAATACAAATCCCTTGTAATGAAAAATTAAATCTAAATGCAATATTGGAGTCACAAATATTAGTAACACAAATATGTAACAGTTTAATACATACTTCTCCACAATTCATAGCAAAAAAATCGGCTTTTGACAGCTTAGGTGCAGCATTACTTTTAGTGATAGACTCGGACAACATCAATTTGCAGAAATCATAAATAACACAGGATTTGTTAATAACATGGTACAAAGACTGGTATCAACTCCTACGTAATTTGTGTTGCCAAGTGAAAAAAAAATTAAAATAATTTTTCATCGAACAGAGGGAAAATTGGTTGTCGACGCGGCGGTGCTAGGTATCATAATCGTCGATTCTAGGCAATTACGTGGGCAGAAAATCACAGGAAGTTTAATAATTGTACACCCAAACAAATCCACCGTTTCTCATTATCAGTAATTCTTCGACGAAGGAGTAACGAGCGATTGCCGCAACAACTTATGGGAGCGATTACTTTCCATTTCACCTTATCTGATTAGTTTAATAAACAAGTTACGTAAGACGATGCAAAATTCAGCAAAATTCTTTCGTCGGCATCTGTTACCTCACTTCAGACTTTCCATTGTATTTGATTTTATGGCTTTGTGCGCCGAACGCATTCGAAGGGAATCGCAATAATGAGCGAATAAAAGTAAATTCTTACAATCTTCGCTCTGTTTAACGCGACTTCAAAGCTGCGCGCTGAACGAATGAAGTTACAGCGGCGACTTGTTTTCCTTTTTAGAAATAATTTTCAAACATACTTCATCGTAATTAATTATTAATTCGGTGCAGCGCAGAAAACAGTATAAAGGATTGACTGTGCAAAAAGATTACCTTCCATCATTTTGTATTTATATTATGTGAGATAATTATGGTTCTGTACTAATTGTCGTATCGAGAAATGTTTATTCTTTTTTATATATTTTGCAAAGTGCAATTTTAATTTATAATATGAGTGCAGTGTCTATTTACCTTTCATGTGAATGATAAAATTGATATTCAGTTAGAATAGCTGTCAATGTAATGCTGAATGTTAATAATAATTTATATATAGTAAATGCATTACAAAATTCGAACGATATTGTAGGAATGTTATTAATTAATTTGAGATGGTCGTTATTTTATTTCCAATTTATTAAGCTGTTAAACGAAGAAATTTCATCTACTTTCTGTTTGTCACACCCTGTTTAACACTTTATCTATCGACAGTTTTCTAATAATTTTTTTGAAATCGTAAACCAACAATTAAGAACTTCTTCATGATCCATAAAATTATTTAAATTAATGTTGTGTACCAAATTGTTTTGAAATTATTATTTAAAATATAATTAACGAGCTTCTCTAATTAAATTACTCGATTGATGTAAGAGAAGTGAAAATCGATGTATTGTATGGTTGGATAATAAATGAAAAGTGATAGACGATTGAAATTGTTATTTATTATTGCTACTATAAGTTTATTCATTCTAGCGTGATCGCCTTTCGAGATTTAACGAATACGTATATGTCTTACAAATACACTATAATTAATACGTAGCTAACGCTAGTAAGCCGTAGGGTATATATTTTAACAGTGTATTTAGACTATGGATATTTCTCCAAAATAAAAATTCTCAAAGTTAATTGCAAGAAAGAAAAATTGAATAAAAATGTCTTTCTGCTTCTAAGAATCATAACTAGTGGGGAATAATGTAACAATAACCATAAATTCTTACGATGTCTATTCAGTTTTGTATACATCTCGACCATTTCTGCAATAAATGCATAAAATCCGCGATCCAATTACATCTAATAAATCGACAAAGTCTCAACAAGCCTGTGACAACGTTACCATCGCGCAAAAGATCCACAACCTCTCAACTACCCTAATGAAAAATTCGTGAAAACGACTTGCTCTCATTGTCGTCCGCCGAGTATGTATCCCTTAATAAATCCGTCAGATGATCCCGTCGAAGGGATGGACACGGGTAGGTGGACCGACCGGGCCAAATTTATTAGGACCCCGTGGAAAGATCAAGATCACGCTTCGCGGCGATCACGTCGAAGATCGCGGCACGTGAACTGGTTTCGCGAATACCCGAAGGATGAGCCCGGCGTGCTCGTGTGCGCGCGTGCATGCGCCCCGCCTCGGCGTGTGCGTGCGTGCCCGTGTACCTGTGCAACGACAAAATAAGAGGGAGAACGGAAGGGTGTGGAGCCGAAAGGGGGAGGAAAAAAGCGGGCGAAAGAGCGAGAAAGGGGGGGCGAGATACGGGGGCAGAACGAGGAAAGCTGGAAGAGAGAGGTCGTTCGCATCGAAGTTCGAAGTTGGCGGGCGAACCTGTAACCGTTTCGTGACCACGGCGTAGAATTCTTTGCCCTCTTTCTTTCTTTCTTCCTCTCTCGCCCTTTTCCCGTCGGCCAACACCACGCTCGCCGACGAGTAACGAACGATCCTATGGGAAAGGGATTGCCGAACGGCACGCATCACCACTTATTCCACAAAGGGCGCACCGAAATTCCGGACGCCGCCCGGAAGGGTTGCAATTTTGCATCTAACGGCCTAACGTCGCGTTACCCCCCCGTGTTTCATTTCGTCCGGAACCCCGCGGGGATCGGCGCCGATCGCATAGACAATGGGAAACACCTTTTATCTAACAATTTCGTGAGACAGACGGGGCGAGCGTGTCAATTACTGTTCCCATTAAAGCGACGTTCGAAGCTCCCGACAAATTAAATAATTTTGTTTACCTGTCTTTGCGCAGCGACTCCCAATTTTTATAACGTAGCACCGCGGGACATGTAAAGACAAGTTCGACGACCTCTAACGCTATGACTTTTGAAAGAACAATACGTTCATTTGTCATTGACGATGAGAAATTGGTTGAACATACGAGTCCAACCAGAAAAAGATAGTATTTAGGTACTGTGCAATAGTACTGAAATGTAAAGAATTAATTACAAGAAAGCAAATCTGATTCGCTTGGTTCTCAAAACATTTTGAAAAATATTGCAAACCCGCGCGATTGTTATTTCTCATTGCATTTCCGCAAAAAATTACTTTCCCGAAGTCATAAAAATTGTGAAACACCCTGTATTGTAGGAAGTTGTCCGATTTTCTGTGACGTGAATGGACATTGTGTTAATTTTTACGAGACACCGTATTTTCCAAATGTTAGTCAATCGATTTTCGTAAGCGGATACACGTACGAAAGAACGAGGATGAATTAATGACGGTGATACAAATGCTGACTCGCGATTTATTCCGTGGCACCGTGAAAAAGTTTGTACACGCGTATCAGGGGCCCCGACGCGCAAAAATTAATGCAACGCGATGCTTGGTTTAATTTCGAGTCTTCGTATTGCAACCTGATATCACGTGTACCCTCGTCCGTTGCATTGAACGTAATTTACACCCACGGTGAATGGCGTCTTAATTCAGGCGCGCCAAAATTCAGGGAAGGTTCCCGCGTAACTGCTAAAGTTTGGCTGCGAGCTTAATGCGTCCGTAATTGTGTATAAATTCACCATTATTTGTTCATTAGTCGCCTTCGTAAGTATCCAGAATATTTTGTGATATAGAGATTCTCATATAAGATATTTGACTGATACAAAAATAATACAACGAATGCAATCGTATAATGCGAACAATGCTGAATTGTAAATTAATAATAATTTTTAAAAATGCAGGGGAAAAGGCTCATTGTTGAATAAAATTCCAAATGAAAGTAAAATTGATCCCATTCGTTAAAACATAGTTGATAGAAAAATAAAAAAAAAAAGACGTCAATAGTAAACTGTGTATTTTGATGAAAAATAGAAATTATCTACATCGATCAACTATTGCGAAGAGAACCGCGTTTTCTATTTCTTCTAAATTTGCAAGCATGATGAATCGCAATCTAGGCGCGACGTTAAACAACGCGCATAATATTAATGCAACTTTCATCATGCAAAACACAGGATTATCGTGGCCTCTGTTGTTCATCGCTACCAGCAAATTTTGTTAATCGCCCGGTCTTATCGCGTTTTATAAATTCGCGAATGCCGTGAAAGCATAAAAATCTGTGATCTGGGACCGGCTTTAAACAACAATGTGCATAGAATTAATTTGACTTTCGTCGCGTTTAATGCAAGATTATGGTCGTCACACGCATACAACACTGATAGCAAACGTGTTAAATCTCGCGCAGTACAAACACCGGGTTGACGTTGTTTACTCTTGAAATCACTAAGCTCGGAATATGGAAATTATCTGTATGTAAATATCGCGCGGCTAACATTGCTACTTGAAGCATGCAGGGAGCGGAGTCGCATTAAACGCTAGTAAATTACTCATTAGCAAACTGAGAATATTTATGCAGATCTCCGTATTTATAGACAACCTTCGAGAAAGTCGAAACACGTAGAACTTTATTCTGCCTAGAGATAATATTGTTAGATAATAACGAACGTCATGAAATACAAAATTTTCCTGATCTTCGCAATTTCACTTTTGTTAACATTTGATACTACAAATGTCGATGTCAAGCGATTTATGACAAAAATATGTAGATAAAATACAAAGCAAGATACTGGAATGATTTAAGAACATTGTTAAACTATTTCCGACTTATTGAAGTTATTAAAAGATAATATACATACGTATTTCATTTCTTACAGTTGTAGCGGGATGTTGGGGGAAGTGGTTGATAGAATGGATATACGACACAGGATATATGGTTCACTCGTTCACTTTCACAGATATAGCCCCGAATCTGAGCAAGATCCCTCTATATATACTATCTCGTTGCTAGCCATGAACCGTTAATAACAATTTGGTAACTAAGGAGTCTAGCGCGTCTCGATGCTTCTAGAAAGTTCGATCGTGGTCAACGGAATTATCGATCGGTCCAGAAATAGCCTAAATGATGATAGTTTTTTGTCTTCTTCTCCTTTCGCCTCGTTACACAGTGCAATTAACAGTTAAAATTTTATTTTGCATAATAATTCGCAATGTAGTGATAAGTAGATTTCTAAACTAGAAAATGGTAAAAATATTTAAACAAATTGAAAATATTATTGTATCATACCGTCAATTAAATTAAAATGATTCAGCGAACAAGCAAATGCCCAAGTAATTTCTGCGTGCTGCAATTAATGACGGGTATTTAATATTTTGCATAAAAATTCGCGACACAGTGATCATTTTTAAGCATATACTTGCACTATCGAAGTGCAAGTTGCGATAGAAATGATTGATCAATCCGGCTGCATTACACTTTCTGTATTTAGAATAATAGAAGCGGCAAGCATTGGAAAGTCTCATCTTAGAAAACTGGTGCAATGTTACTTCTGCAGCTTTTTCATTCGAAGGTACATCTGTTATATGTATATTAAAATGATATAATTATGCGAATTATTGTTATATATAAGTGTAGTCGTTCTTGATGGATCGGGAGTACAATGCCTCGCGCTGAGGTGGATGCGACCGCTCGCCTCGATCGTTCGTGCTAAACTCTTCGTCTTAGGAGCAGATCGATCCAGCTTCGATGGTTAAACAAATGACACGCGTTGACCGTTGCAAACGGCAACGCAGTGCCGCTGGACAGGAGGTGCGAGGGGCAACGCGGGCCAGCACGCCAACGGCCCGAGACATCGCAGACCCGAAATATAATGTATATACAATGTCTCACTGCAGTGAACACAAAGTATTATCATGTCCCACTACAGTGAGCACCGCGACGATAACGGTCCGCTACATATTTATTTGTTGCAATATTTCCCATTTGTAAATTTTGAGGCTTTGAAATGAGTTCCGATGTTCTTCGAATGTTATTGGAAAAGCTAATGGTTTCTTGGCAATTGGATCGATGAACTCCGTGCTTCGTTACACATCGAAAGATGAAAGTACCTGCTGAATCGATGGGAATCATTTAGTGGATGATATACTTTCACGCTCTAATTTCCAGAGCACTTCTGCTGATAACCGCAATGCACTATGCGTCCTGCCATCAACGTCGCCATGATATTTTACCTGCCCTCTTGAATGCAACCAATTTACCAAAAAGGACGCCGATTTTTTCAATACGAAATACAACGTGGTGACATAAAATTTCTTATGGATATTTATGCAAAATAAAATATTAATTTGAATGAGGAATTTGCTCTCTCCTTTAACAATTTTAATCGCTTGAAAATAGTGCTTCTAATGGTTTCGCTGTTTTGCTTCACTTATTCACAGTCATTCATTAAGATGTAAAATTCTACGATTTGCTTGCATTTATCGCGTACTATTAACCTTTTAGATACTACGCGCCACTATAGTGGCTTTCGCGAATGGCTCGTGCTTTACTCAATTGTTTTCTTATTTATTAAAGCAAACAATTAAAGTGAAAGTGTGTATATACAATATATTAAGAAAAGAATATATGTTATTAGTACTATATATAGATATCCGGAAAAAATGTATATATTAAGAGAAAATCGTAATTTAGTTACGAAAAACTTTATTTGCGCAAAATCCTGCCGTACCTAAAAGGTTAAATGTTTTCGTAGATGCATAAAATTCCGTGTCTAAAAATCGCTCGAAATACGTTGGCCACGGCCAACATCGGCAACAATATTTCATAAAGACTCCGTGAAATCTCCGCATCGAAAAGCGCAGTCTCACGCGAACTCAATAACCAGTCTATCACAGTTTTTCCGAAAGCGTTCGTGCGCCGCACGACTAATTACCGGCTTCACCGGCGGTGTTCGCGTCAAGGCCGCACCACCTACATCCATCAACCGGGAAGCACACTCAACGGTGATCGCGGCAATCATCGCGATCGACGGATCGCCCAGCAGGTGCGACGGGGAGGACCACCGACCGCGCGGCCGCGGGAACAAACGGCCGGTGAAGACGTTGCCTCGTAAAATCGTAAAAGAAAAAGTTGATGAACTCTGACATTTCGAGACGGCCGGGCCCGACCCGGGGGGGGGGGGGAGAGCCAGGCGAGACCAGACAGCGAATCCGAAGGAGTCTTAAACCGTATAATATCTGTGATTGCAAGGCAGAACGACGCACGTCACATATCTTCTGAGATGTTGCTTCGTTTTAGCAGCGTTTCAAATTGCATCATTTTGTCACGGCCGATAGAAGTTGTTGTCGCGACGGTTTTCTTCGAGAAAATACGTTTCTGGTAAATTTGTTACCATTCGATTAGTGTAATAATTTTCATTTTTGACTTCATTAAAGATTTGGTTCACTAAAGCAAAGATATCGTGTCACGTGTGACGTCACTTACTGCACCAAGATAACTTTAAAATAGTTGACACAGAACGACCAATCAATGAATGCATAATAATATTTATGTAATTAAATCATTATTTTGTAAACATTCATCCACTTGTATTTTTATTATTTATTTAAGCGAAGACAAGTTTTAAAGAAATATGTAATCAATAATTTTGTTACAGATTATTATCAGTAATTCAACATCGAACTGAAATAAATTGCGCAGAAATATACTATAACGAGTATTATTTAAAATTCTAAAATTTTATAGTTAAAATGTTAAAGTTAATGATCAAAATATATACTTATAAAGAATATTTATTATTTTGGATATTTCAAGAAGAATATACGTATACTTCTATTCACTTATCTTATCGGAAGCATTAATTTCGTTTCTGAAAGTCGTTCAGATTTATGTCCTGTTCATTTCTATAAACAAAGTGCCGTTCAATTATAATTGCATATCCAGATCGTGTCTCAAATGACTAACGTTTCTTACGAAAATTGACGACAGATTAAAATGGCATATTAAAATTATTTTGCGCGTTCAAACTAAACCCTTTAGAAATTGCATAGGCGAGTACTTATACGCCATTCTAGCCTAGCTTATACATCTTGGCCACATATGACGTCATGTAGACGACATATCTGTGCTTCAGCGAAATTATCTGAAGTCATGTCTGTAAGTATATATGGTCTAAGGAGAGTGTCAGGATGAGTGAATCTGACAGTCAAGATGAGAGAGTAAATCAAAGAGGACTAGGACGAGAGAGTGAATCAAGGAGAGCCAAGACGAGAGAGTGAATCAAAGAGAGCCAAGATGAGAGAATGAATCCAAGAGAGGCAAAACGGGAGAGCCAAGCAAGCCGAAAGAGTGAAGCCAAGCAGAGCTGAGAGGAGCAGAGCGAGCCGAGCGGAGTCGAGCGGAGTCGAGCGGAGCCAGGCCAGGCCAAACCGAGGCTAAACGAACGTGTAGTACGCGACCGACCTTAAGCCTCTGGAAAGGATCTCGAGAGGATCTGTTCCGGCTACCATGAGAACCTTACCGATGCCTACTTACGGCGAGCCGGCCGCGGCCGGAGCGGAAAGGAAGAGAGCAAAGAGGGAACCCGAAGTGCCTACTTACGACAACCGCGATCCCTCGTAAACATCGGATGGAGGTCTCCTGGGAATCCGCGGCCAGGAACAAGGATACCAGGTGCACTCGGGCCTGATAACGACCCTGGAAGTACTCGGCTGGCCGAAGATCACATTCCGCCGATTTTTCGCGGCGGCCGCGGCCGGCAGATTTACGACTGGCGGGAACGTGAGCATTCAAATTCGGTAGTTGCGTGCGACTTCGCGGTGTATCTTTTATAATCGCAGGGTGGAAGGTAAAAGCACCTATTATGGCCGCTTTTCAGGGGACATCAGATTTTTATCGATTTTATTACAACTTAAAAGTGTCATCAAACTATCCGTACTGTAAAAACACCCAGCGGTATAATGATTTTTATTTAACCTCTTTAACCTCTTTTTGGTATAGCTATTCACTTTAATTGTTTACTTTAATAACTAATAATATAATGAAGTAAAGCACGATATATCTGCGAAAGTCACTGTAATGGCTCGTCGTGCCTATGAGGTTAAATTCAACCTATATTATAATAAAATCTACATATATTTTATTTTTCATTATATCGTATTGAATATAATTTAATATACTAAAACTTTAATATAATAAAATTAAAAAAATATATATATTTCATTATAGTATACCAAAGGTTGAATCGATATCAAAGTCATTATACTACCGCGAAATTTGGTAAGGAGTAAGGAATAAAAAATTATGCATATTTATTCACATTTTTACATGATTATCCTACAGTACGACGAAGAAAATAATAATTTAGTAGTGTATTTTTAGTCATTTAAATTATGATACTGTTTTAAATTTCATTTTGTGATTTGTCTCCTAACTAATTATGAATATTACATGTTTACAAAAGATGTAAGAGACGACAGAAACAATTTCCGGCAGCGTGTTACAGGAACTTGTATGAAAATTGTGTGATAAATTGAGACAGCTTTATGATATCACTAACGATCCCAATAAATAATGTTAATAATAATAACCTGTTTTGTTACGATTAAATTTCTTGCAATTACGAATTCAAAGTAGCGCTAACATAATTATGATCTCGAAATTCGATATAATTTACCACACTGTTCGGCTTGCGAAGTAGCAACACCGCGTAAGGTAGCTACCAATTAGCGAGAGTATCTTTTACATGCAAATTAAATGGAGACCAGACAGACTGAAAATTAGTTGAATACTTTTCGATCTCAACCGATCTAACAAATCCAATGCCGGACATCATTTACATCAATCCGTAGATGAAATCACGTTGTTGCGAAACAGTGTGTGACACAAATAACGCGACAGTATAGTGAAAACGTCATTTACAATTCTAATGGATGCTACAAGCTATGTGAATACATACTATTTTTGCTCGCTATGAAACAGCAATTACGTGCAACTTGTCTCATTATGTAAACGACGCAACTTTCTTCTATTTGAAAACGTGTAACCCGAAACGATTCGATCAAATTATGCTGATCGTGATAATCGCGTTTTCATAGAAAAAAAACACACACACGCACACGAGAAATATTTTAATTGCGAACAGCTCAATTTCCCAGCGAGTTGTTCGAATGGAATATCTCTTGTAAATCGAAGCGAAGGCAATTTCAACTTCAAACGAGGGAACGTTGGGTCGCGTTGGCGCTAAAGCGGACGCGAAATAAATGACTAGAACCCCGGCGACGCCGCGTAGATATTAATTCAGTGGCACACGGCGGTAAAGTTTCGCATGGTCAGACTATCCAAAGAGAAACTGAAAGTTAAAGCCCTTTCACACTGACCGGTAATTGTCCTGTCATTAATTTTCAGGACGTATGTCCACGCGCTGCCCGTTCTCCGAGCCGCAAATTAATAATTGAACGACGAAAATTATAGAATTAACGAGAAATTCGTGTGGCTGCTCAACGGCTTAACAAGTCGAAACTTTACTAATCTCTGTTAAATTTGTCATTTCATTGAAAATTCATGTATTTTGCGGGTTAGCCGGGGGATATACCGATTGTTTATAAATAGGCGAAAGCTGCTAAAACATGGAATCGATTTTGCGCTGATGTCGATGTGACATCAATGATGTCATAGGGACGTCGAAAATACCGGACAGCCGTCAACGGTACCTCAAATTATATCGGTACAGTCGGGTTCAATAATCTTCCATCGATCAAACCGAGAAAATTGACAATTTTATCGATAATCACTAATATAAAGCTTCTGCAAGGATTTAAAACATCGTTGCCTTTATATCAAGAAACAAATAAGTTTTTAAAAAGCGGTACAAATTATCGTGTAAGCGAAGGCAGCGTTAATTTATAAAATTACAAACGCGATTTATTGCAACATTCGTTACCAAATTTTGCAATCTGTGTGCACGTAATCTTGTTATCACCATATTGCGGATTTTTATGCAAATCTCATCTTTATAAATACTTTTATAAAAATCTGAAAAGGAAAAAGATATCTTATATCAATTAGAAAATTCCTTCTGGTGAACATAAAATAATAATGCCAATAGTACTCTTTAATATACAAGTTTAATTAAACTTAAAAAATAAAAATCTACAGTCTATTTGTCGCTATTACTAACCGCAATTTACAAGTATAAACATTTATTTCATTTTAGTCATAAGTATCTACATTAGCCTAGCTTTATCACTGACTAATTATATGATAATAGCCAAAAGATTAATTAGGCGTTTTATTCAGAATATCTTGTTTTATGATCGTAATTGCTGCAGGGAAATAACGATCCCGTTGTTGCAGGAAAATTATGATTTCATTGTTGTAAAACGAATTATTAACAAATGCTTGTACATCAATTTTTGGCAGCATTCTGTCAACTAGACAGATTATATGTAGAACGCGACACATCTTTATTCTTCGGAGGTTATGATCGTATCCGTAGGAAGCACGTGACGAAGCGGCATCGTAAAGTTCATTGGTTCGGCTCTGCTCGTGATGACAGCACGTCTCGCACATAAATATCGAAGATGTCCACGAGACGCAAACGCTGCATCAGTTTTCAGGACCAGACTTTATAGAGTGCTACCATTTCGGGATCTGAACGGATGAAATTTGAAATGAGGGCTGGCTATTTATTTGTTTAAATTCTTTTACGCAAATAGTCGCTGTAGTTGAAAGCTGGGTTTAATATAATTACTGCAATTCTCTTCACAATTGTCACGAAATTAACGCAAAATCTGATTTTTAATACTTTAGAAACTATTAGATTGAAGGTTGTTTTAAAAATATTCAGTGTCTAAAAAATCATACGATGGTCTTAAATGCTCTTTCCTTGAAAACTGTCATCAAGTTAAATCGCTCTGAATGTGCTTCCCTTGGAAATTATTATACATTAATCAAGATTATTTTAGACATTTTTAATGTTGTGAAAACACTACAAAATAGCTCTAATTGTTTATTCTTTGGAAGCTATTACAGGAATCGAAGCTACTTTTAAAATTAATTTCATGATGCCAATATGAGGAGTCATCTATTTTGAGTGTCTCAGCTAAAAGAATCGGTTTAAGATTTAGGAGAATTTCAGTCAGAGAGATTATTTGAAATATTTACCTTATTTTCGTGAATAGGACTGTACGAATTATTTGCATTGTGCTCCTCGGTAAGACTATTTCATTTATTTCAGCCACTGCAGCTAATGGAAGTATTTAAACTGTTCAGAGACGTCTACGTACACGTTTGAAGTATTTTCGTCAGTGGGACTGCCTGAAGTATTCTTACTACATATTTGGGGCATTCCAGTTATTCCAACTATTTCGATCACTCATTAATTATTTAAGTGTATCGTTTACGTTGTTCAAATTTATTCATTCATTGCTTCCTATTTTCATAGCTTTATTAATTATTCCATATTTTCGCGTCGCTTCCATTACGTATCTATATAAATATCGTATTTTACCGTTTCTATTTATATTCAATCACTTCATTTTATAATATCTGTATTATAGTAAATTTAATATTAAATTACATTCATTTTAATATGGAATAAGGTTCCGCATTAATCTGACTTTGATTTCAAAAAAACTTTCAGATTATTATTGACATTAAATTTGGTGTAACATTAACAAGTCACACCATGGATCAAAATGTAGCAAAATAGACAATTTAATTAGCAAGTATAAATAAACTAAAAAAATTAATTTAGTTATCCTATCTAATGTATTAAAAACAACATTGCAATCACTTTGTGTTTTAGCTATTTATTATTGTTTAAATTTAATAAATTCAAAAGAAGTCTACATGTTTTATTGTAACTTGCCACTGAATATATTAAAAAATAATCATATTCCACTAACGTCATCGTACTAATTAGTTATAACTAACCTCTTCCTATACGAAGAGAAAAATGACATCTCTAAGAACAGAAAGACATAGAATAAAAATTCGCTATGGTACCTTGGCCAAAAAGGATATTATGAACAAACACTAAGCGCAATTTTGGACGAACTTGCAAATGATAACCGTTCGCTGATATTACATAATTGCTCGGCAAGGCTGGCGATCGCGTTCGTAACGCTAATTTAAATTCACCGAGGTATTCCCCGTGCATCTTAGAGTCTGTTTATAAGTTGGTTATGCGAGCCGCGAGAGCACAGGCAGGGAGAGAGAAGGCGAGCAACAGCAACAGCGACGCTGTTATGCCGTGGACCGCGAACGAAAAGGAGCAGCGAGGCACAGGCCGATGAAAAAAGACGGATTAAAAGGAGAAACCAGAAACGAGATCGAATCAGCTGAGAGGGAAGCCGCCTTCTGGCGAGCCCAACAGAACGCCTTCTTAAATCAACGATACGAGGAAGATTTGTCAAAGGTGAGGCCGACGAAATCGAGCAATTTGTGTTCCAAAGACGGCTACCGTTCGTTCCGTGCGCCGTTCGTGCCAAGAATTTCTCGGTATTGTCGGCGACCGTACAAATTGAAATGCTTTTATTCCATCCGCGAACAATTTGCTTTCTTTCACTGAAAATTATAACCGGCTACGTCGTAAATTAGTAGCGAGTCTTACGAAAAACTTGTCATTGGCAGATCGTCGAGTTTTATAAGTTTATCGCATGGGTACTCGATTAGTACTTTCTCGTGCTTCACGATTTTTTTTGATAGAACGTTTTTAGTTTGTCACAATTTAATTTCATTTCTAGATTTTAATAACAGAAGAATCCAAGTTTTGGTTTAAAAGAAATTAGTTATATATATATATACATATATTCGTAATAAATTATATAATAGATTGTGTGCGAAATCTTCATTGCGACTGTGATTCGTAGTATTTTATTTGTGTCATAATCTTTTTATTATAATAATTTTGATTTTTATAACTTATGAAAGTGGGGATAAAGATCTATAATATGTTCATTAATATGAAAGTGTATAATTTCCTATTTCTAGTCATTTGCAGATATTGAAGTCGTAATTTAAAATATAAATATACTAATGCAATGCAATTTCTGAATTTAAGTATAAATTAAAAATGGATGAAATACGAGCTATTATACGACCATTTCATAGAACCGTGTAAAAATGAGTATATTAAATGAATGTATTAAATATCGTTAAAATCAATTTTTATGATCTTATACAGAGTAATAACATACTTCAGTAGATACATAAATACTCCACACATAAGCATATTAAATCCTTCAATGAAATTAAATTCGATCACTCAGCTTAAACTGCGAGGAATTTTTTCATTTCTCAGTTCGCAGATGCGTCCTAAAAGTTATACTAAAAATAATATAAAAACCGGAACAAGTACGATGCAAAAATTATCTGAAATTAAGAAATTTCTGAGTTCAGTGATTTTACTAAATTTTGCAAAATATTTAGAAGGCAGTTTGACAATTAAACTGAATAAGACCTTGCAATCGTTTCTTCAGCAAAGCCATCTCGATGAAGTCTCCCGGTGAAAGTATCATACGTTAAGAAAACTCTATCATTTATCTAATGTATCTAACAACTGTCGTGTTCGTACCGGGGTTCATACTCGTACGATAGCAACCGTATCGTGATATCTTAATTGCCTCAAGAGTCGAGCATTTGCGGCGCATACTCGGAACAATTCAGCCACGTACCAATAAAATCCTATTCGCGTTTGGTTAGCAGGCTGGAACTTTCTAACGATACTTATGCAAATAGTTGAGTGGTCAAAGTTGTTGCTTTCCAATACCTTAACGCAAACTCGTAGACCGTGGTCGAGCGATCAGAGAACCGGCGAGGGGTCATCCGGAATCGAACATTAATCAAGCAAAAGTGGAGTAATTTGTTCCTGGATGCTTGAAAACGCGCTACCCTAAGCGATGCGTGTTCGATCAAAATCGTAAGCGTGATTGATGAGTCCTCGAGGAATGATTGGCACGCGTGGTGGCCGGAAAATGGCTTCCAACAGGAACTAACGAATACAAAAGAAATGTCTATTTTCACTATTTAAAATTTTATTTATCCATTCTGTTTCTGTGGATTCTTTAAGTCTGTGGATTCTTAATCTAAATACGTTAGTTTTTCTATAGACTTGAGATACGTGAAAAAAATTAGTTTAACAGAAATTTGATATTTTTATAACGGTTTCTCGATTGAAGAAAATGGTCATTTATTGAGAACAGTTGATAATAATCAGAGTCCGAGACAGTGATTTGTTCACAAGAACGTTGCCAGGGACCTGGTTTCCTGTACCAACAGATGCGGTGCAAACTATACCATCTGGCTTTCTCGAATTAATATTATTAACGATGCGAAGTGTCAGTGTGGTTGTTTGGAATAAGATCTAAATCATGTTATATGGCAGTGCCAATTATATGGGTACGAAAGAAATGATATGGTATACCGTCAACTTGGTTTCCCTCTTCCTTATACGATGTAATCTTCGCGTAAATCATTCATTCAATCACTGTTAATAATTTTCAAATTCAACCGTGCAACTACGTCTGCAGAAAGTATCTAATAAATTTTTTATAATAATGTATAATGAAATAATTAAAAGTGTTCACAAGCATAAGACCATTCTACAAAATTATCCAAATTGATTCAACGTTGTCTCTTTTGTATTCTTTACTGTAATACATTGATTTTTATATTAAGATTTATGTAAGGACAATCGTTACCATTAGCATTTACCATCAAATACCTTTTACCTGCTGTATGGTGAAATTTAGCAGATTAATGTCATCAAATTACCGTGAAACTGTGCATATTGCGTATAATACTATGGTATTACTCTAATAATATCATGGTGTTATTCATTAAAACATCACAATCCTTTCCATCAGTCGCGATCTCCGCTAGGCTGATCACAGGGTGTGCGAACCTCCCATGCTAGTAATAATGTACAGTTACATCCAAAAACGTTCAGACAAAAAGCCACCATGATTTTTTAGAAATGATAAATAATAGAATTGATGCATTTTGCTTGCGAAACACTATTAACTATCTTCTAAAATTATTACTTGACGATTCTAATAAATGCCTTCCACATCATAATTTTGAAACTGTAAGCATCAATCATGAATCCTAAATGTTCAAGACCCCATTTCATATGAATATTTAAGGTGTCAAAAATGATTTAAAACGATTTGAAAAGATTTAGAATAATTAGAATTATATATTTTATGATTATTGATGATTATATATTATTATTACTATTATGATTATATCGTGATAGCTCCGCAGAAAATTCTTAATTAAATTGATTTAAACGCGATTCACTCTAATGTTGCAATTTTTATAAAACATTTTGAAGACTTTACCATTCCTTGGTATCGCAGTGTTAATTACAAAAATATGCATGAATGTTACCAATGTATATGAAAGTTACCAATATTTGCCATGTGTAAGGCACTAATCTAATTTTGTCAAATTTAACAAAGACGAAGATCAAAAAGACAATACTTGATTTCCAAATATTGTTTGTTATATTCTCTTAACCTAATACAGTGCAAGCTTAATAGAAATGTTCATTCGATCCACAAACAATTATTACGCCAGACCATTTAACCACGACTGACTGGCATAAAGCTAATACTGTGGTCACCGAAATATATTGTTTGGATATATGCGATCCCAATAGATATATTCATTCGAGCCATAAACAATTATTACAGCAGTCCATTTAACCATGACAGACCGATATATAGTTAATGCCGTGGTTCCGAAATATTGTCTGTAGATACGCGATCCCAATAGAAATATTCATTCGAGCCATAAACAATTATTACGGTAGATTTGTTTCTCCCGGTGGACTGGCTTTTTGCCGAGGTTTACGATCCAAGAATTTATTTCATAACAGAAATGTCCACATCACGGTCTCCCCTCCGCCGATGCGGCGAGGCCGCGGTTAAAGGGACTTCGGTTGGAAATTCAGTAACTCGGATCAAACGTTGCTAACGGAGGAAAATTATACGGGCGGCGAATGAAAAGTCGTGGAACGGCAAAGGTATCTTTCGTATCCCGAATGGAGCGGAAGAAGTCGCTTCATTTCGCCGGCTCTTCCCGGAGTTTTCGGCGATCGCATTGCAAGGAGGCCCCCGGCTCATAAATTATTGATAGCCGGCCGGGAAAGGTTTTCCGAACGGAGGGGTAAACGGGAAAGAGCTCGCGTCGGCATCGCGGACGCGGCGGGATCAGCTGGGCCGCGGCTGATCTCCCTTCGCGAGAAGCGAAAAACCAGCTCGAAATATCGTAACACCGCGGAGAGGAAGATGAAACGGAGGTCCGCGCTAACGACCGATGCAATAACGGCTGAATAAAACCTTAACAATCAGAACGCCGGCCCCGCGGTGTTCTTTCTTACAACATCGATCTTAAGGCACGAGCAGCGCCCGAAGGTTCAAGGGCTTATTACTATCTGTCTTACCTTGAAAACCCATTACGCGCAACCGAACTTTTTCCCTCGGTCGTAAACTTTCGTTTCCATCGCGATGACGATCCACGCGAGCCCCGCGAACCAGCAATCATCCGGGAAAAGTTTTTCGCGGTGTTCAAAGAGCCGGCACGCGGTTCGCCCCAGCGAATTTAGCAATAATCCGCCGATGCGTACAGTTTTGTTCGTGCGCCAACCCTTTTCGTTCGAAACATTTATCAGTCTTCGTAATAAGGAGATTACCACGGTCGCGGACGGTAAACATTTTAATGAGATGCAAAAGGTAATTCGTTCGCGAGCTAATTGCGATATCCGTATTCTGACTAGTCACATGTTACCCCAAAGCTCAGAATACCACATTGTAACAGTTACATGTATGCGACGAATGCTATAGCATCCGCGTCGATACGGAACGAATTAAAGTGCAGAATAATTTCAAAAATTAAACGCTACATAGATTTCAATGTATAATGATACGGCTTATAAATTTGAATGTTACAGCATTCGTGGTATTTCGCATCGCAATGAAAATGATCGCTGATACATCCATGAAAGTGTTAACACTTTCGCTGTTAAGCCAATAGTCTCCTAAACTTCAGGAAATTAATTAATTGAAAACAATTCAAGTTTTTTTAGTCTAGTCATTAAAAAGTTATTGCGTTTTAAAAAGTAAACCTACTGCAGGTTGTTTATCCTCTGTATCATAAATTAACGTACAAATGAATTTCTGGATCCGAGCGAATAACTCGGCCATCTGCATATTAACAGTGGGAAAGGCGGTGCCGAGTTACATTTGACCCAAGCTAAATTAGTGTACCTCAGACATTACGACATTAAGGTTTCGTTGTCAGAAATGACCTGGCACCGCTGGAAAACTTAATCTAATTTATGCGATCATCCGGGGATAAATTTCTCGCGGGGTTTAGAGAGTCGGCAAGCGGTTCGCTGTATCGAAATTAGTAATAATCCTACGAAAAATGCAATTTTTCCAACCACTGAATCTTCCGTGCTTTCGAAATGTTTGCCAGCCTGCGTAATGAGAAGATTAATCTAATTTGTGCAATGATCCGGGGAAAAGTTTCTCGCGGGGCTCAAAGAGCCGGCATACGCTTGGCTGAATCTCCTTTCCTTTCAAAATGTTTATAAGTCATCGTAAGATGAAATTAATTAAATTTGACCCACCGATGCGCGGTTCAAGCCTAAATACCTTTACCAAAAAATATTGTGGCGAAGATAGTACTTGTTTTACCAATTGTTATTAGTTATTAGTTATTGTGAAATTTTAAAGTAGTTCTAGAGAAATTGAAGAATTAAATTTTCTTTGAAGGGCTACCAAATAATTATGATTTAGTATTTCATTAAGCTAAAGGCACTTTATAATAAATTAGAAGCGAGAAATTATTTATCTTTAAGCTTATATACCTTTGTGTAAAAATGATTTTTAAATGTTTTGCGTAATCAATGTTACGTTTACTGCTTTCAGAATGAAGTTTTCTCTATATGCTGCAACGATTCCACTTAAGGTATTCTTTTTCTATTTTTTATAACAAAAAGCATTTTTATATATTAATGATTAATAGATTGCAGATTTTATTAATTTATACAAAGCAGTGAAAGATAAAAAGAGAACAGACAAAATATTGCTACATTATTCTTAACTTATGAAAACTATTAAAAAACAAATACATTTTTCAGTAACTCTAAGTTTTTACAGATAATGTAACGAATAATATGATCAATCATAAATTGCAGTTTCCAATGTATGAACAAAAATAATCAATGAAACAGGAGAAGACCGTGTACAGCCTTTAATATTGGCGAGGAATATTTTTTAATTTCAAGCAACGAAGCATTTTTACCAGTCGGAATACTTTTCCACGCGTTTTGTTCCGTATAATTACGCAGTGTTTCTTCCTTCGTTCTACGCGCTATTGTTACTGTTGAAAGCTGTCAGCGTTACGTCGCGTCGTTTCACATATACGTTCGCTTCTGTTTAGATTATAGACACACGAAATGCTGTGCCAAAGATAAGCCTTCGACTAAATCCTCCATTTTCCGTGTGCATTCGGTTGAAACAGTACTATCCGACTCTGCACTGTGAGATTTAATTAAACTGTAGCTACCATAACAATGTTTAATAGCTCTCTGCGACTTTCATTGTGCTATGGAGACGAAAAGTTAGTGGAGTGACATTCTGATTCGCGATACTTCCAGTTAAAATATTACGAGTAAAAACATTTCAATTTAAGATATTCCAATTTAAAGTACTTCAAATTAAAACATTTAAAATATTGTATATATAAACAGTTTCAATACTTTTTAAACAATTAAAATTAAGAAGTGTTTGCAATGAGCTATTAAACGGATCGGAATAACTTTTTTAAATATTTTTCTGTGTAACTTTCATAATGACATTTTCAAGGTTCAAAGGTTGTACTAAAATTGTACTAGATCCTTCCAGATTCCTATGCAGTAGATGGATTTCCTTGATTATAAATTCTGCAGCTCCGCAGCGTGATGAAAACGGATATCAGATCGATCGGACCTTTGATGAATACTTGTTTTGTAAAATCATCTAGCGTGGAAACCGTCTTTCAGATTCGTTTAAAAATACATTTCTGCGAGGCAATTTATGATAACTTGGTTCTTTAGATAGTAATAATTTTTACGATTCTTAAAATAATATTAAATTAAAATATTAATTAAAATAGTACAATAAAATATTAATATTAGAATAATATAATAAAATATTAATAATAGAATAAAATTTGTCCACACTTTCATTTCGAACCTAGAAAAGATTCAAATTAAACTAAACGAATCTTTTGCAAACATTTTTATGCATATATTACTTGTCATTTTTTTCATCATACCCAATTATTCTAGTTTAAACTACTTGAAAGTTTAACGTTACCATTAGACAACGAATTTGACGGATTTACGTGAAAAATCGATAAACGAAGCATAAAATAATAAACAGATTAAAAGAAATTAAGAATATTTTGCATTTATTCAAATTTATTAGTATTATTGAAAAGAGTAAAAAACTAGCACTCGGGTCCTACATGATTTAGAATTAATGCAGACAAATTTTATTTATTGCTTTACATAGGCAAAGGTCTCAACATTTCATAAAACTTCGAAGGTACCGTATAACTATAAAGGTACCGTATGACTATAACTTTGAATAAAATTATTATTTGTGTGCCTTTTTCAAAGATTAAAATACGACATCGCAGAGTTTGAAGTTCGTGTTTGCTGTTTTTCATTAAAAAATCTCAAACGTCGCAATCGAACAAGGGAAGCCCTCTAGGCTTTGTCCGTACTCTCGAACATTATTTGCAGACATTTCTCATACAAGAACTGTAAATGCCTCAGGACTGTCTGCGCAGTTCTGTAGACTGCTCGCAGACAGTCTGTAGAACCGCACGAACCTTTTTGTGTTTCGTTGATGCGTAGAACAAGAGGCAATGTCTATAGGCAGCTTCATTATTCCTGACGCTAAAGTGTTCGTGCAGTACGAAATTATTCGAAATCGCTGTTTTTCTATTAAAATCCATTGAAATTGATTTCACGTCAATTACTTCTAACTAAACATTTAAATAATTACAATTACACTTGTACTGTCAAAACATTTTTTACTGCTTTCAACCACCCTCACTGCCTCCATTCTAAAAAGTAGAATAATATACCCTAACTTCAGTTTTTAATTCGAATAACACAAGTCTAGCCTTTCTTCTTTTATTCAAATATTCAAATCATTTTTCTAAGAATTATTACAATGTATGGTCGACAACTAGCTCCCTGAATATTGAATAAAATAATTTATGCAACATTCGGTAACCGAAGTATAATATTCAACAAATTCCAAGAAATTTAAAAAAAGCGTCGCTCGCGTGTTTTAAACACAGTATAATGCAACCATAAAACGCTACACCATGGTATTACACGGCGCAACGTTTCAGAATACAAATTTAAACCGGGCCGTATAAATTTGCAGACACCTCGATTAATCTGACTAATTCCTCCGACTTTAACCGTTTGACTGCTAAGGAATTCTTTCAAGAACGCACGAAAACTGCGAGACATATTTTGACTTGATGAATAAGTAAAAATAACGTGAATAAGTAAAATAAACATTAAATAGTTTTTTTTTGTTTAAACAATAAACGTGCGGTTTTAGTGGACAAATGAACGCAGCGCTTTTGCGCCGCGTAGCAGTCAAACGGTTAAGATTGAAATTTTAGATCAGAAAGTACTCGCCGAACAACCCGGTTATAATGAAAACTTGATCGAGCTGGGTAACTATGCCGTGAATGTAAACACGCCGTGCATGGCTATGTCACTTATAAAACGAACGAACTTCCTATTTCCTAAGTTCATTGATACACAAAACCGTCCCAAACGAATGAATGAACGGTCCCGTTCAGGAAAGATGTGTATCAAATAAATCAGATTCCATTAAACTGATTCTAACTAAATATATTTAATGCGGAAAAAAACTAGCGATAAGATTGAGATCCAAACCATTGATAGTTTGAAACTAACATACATTTGAATAAATGTCAAATCTCAATAAACTGTATTGGAGACTCGGAACAAACGACGCACACTCTCGTACACATTACTATCAGTTTACTCCGTATCTAAATAACTGATCAAAGTATTTATTGTGACGTGTGATAGTCCCGGTAACCTGTCACGCAATTTTTTCGCAGGGTTTCGATATGCCACGGGCGATCGCGTAATCAAAACTTCGAAGTACAGTTCGACGCTTACCTTGATACGTCACGGAAGAAGACGCGCGACCGATGCCCAAGCGTTTTCAACGAGGAACTGTTTAGTTATGGTTGCTCTCGGCTTTTTTTCTCCTGGGCTGTCGCGCGATCAAGATAAACGCCCGAAAAACATCGGGCTCAAGGACTTTCGACCCCGAGTCAACGGACACGGAGACATACCGACACGATTCTTAGTTTCCACGGTCGGAACTACACGAAGAAGCTACGGACCATTTCACGAGACCGATTTACTTCTTTCGGCCGCGGATCGTTTCGCCACAATACACTCAACACTGTCACACAAACCGGTGGTGAACGCGCACACGACACTGGACACTGGTGTAAGAGACCGACACACTGTACACGCCGGCTGATTTTCTACGGCCAATCGACCGGAATGTTCTCGAGGGTTGCGAGTATGATCCAATTCTAACCACAGAAAGACAGAGACGAACCGTTTGAATTGTCACATTTTCCCGCTAGCCGCGCCGGATGGGGACACACAAACCACACGCGATGCTGGCTTGCCGCGAACTGACAACACGGGACAATGCTGGCCGGCCGAGCTCGACCGAGCGCGCCCGAGAACAACCGAACCGGCCTCAAGTATTACGTGCGTCGACCGATTGACGGCCGCGGGGCTATTGATATTTCCATGCTCTCGCTAATCCTTTCTGTTGGCGGTCAAACCGGCGCAAATTACGTTCTTTCTTAATTCGGGGCCGATAGTCTCCCAGCTATCCACGGTGTAAACAACAGCGATTGGGATCACCGTTACAGTAAACGCCAAAGATCTACATTGCTCCGCATCGAACAATTCAATGAAAACATCGAAGAAGGGTCTATGGTATCGTATTTGAGGTTATTATTTAATTAACTGTTGATTTGCCAATATATTCAATTTCTCATATTGACTTTTACTGACTATATCAGATTGTTCGAAAAGTTCGTTTCAAAATCTTTATATGAACTTGACAAAACGTGAATGCTTAAAAACAATTGATTAGGTTCGGAAAGTGTGTTTTCTATACCATAGAGTTCGTTTCATTGAGTTCATATACAAGATTTGAAGCGAACTCTCCAAGTAACCTACATATATGAATGGTATCACATCAAATTTATCACATCAAAATTGTAAATATGAACATTTGATAGGTACCATTTTTCTTCGACAAATTATTATTCCTTTTCTTATTGGTTTCTTGGAGGATTTATTTATATTTTGCAATGTCTAGGAGACATTGTTTTATATGTTCTATATTCAATTGACCAAAGCGATTTGTCAATGGTTTATATTATTGAAAAAGAATCTATACTATATTGTTTAAAACTATGAATTTTATTAGTGGAGGACAGTGGAAGAAATTCGTTATTAATTCAAAATCTATAAATTTTTTGAAAGCGTGTTGCAAAAATGAATTCTGAGATGAAAACTTGTTCCAGAAGAAGAAGGAAAATAATAAATTAATAAATATGTATACATTAATAAGCAAATTCAATATAATAAATGAATATATATTAAATTGTATAAGTGCATCCCACTGGATACAAATTAGTAAATGCATCATCACAAAATGTATATTTAAATTAATATAATTTGAAAAATACATTTCCCGGCTTTGCTAAAAATTATATATGCTGTCTTTTACTGATTTCATATTTATGTTATTGCGAGTCTAAAAAACCCGACCGTCGAGATTCAAAGCATGCTCTTTAAAATCCTACAGGAAATATGAATCGACGATATAAACTTGGGAAAAATGTACACGGTGTGATTGTATTTTTGTATGTCGAATCTCGAACGGAGGACATCGAACTAAAATTTTCATTATGGGCGACCGATGCTTTATTCATCGTTAAAACATCGGTAATATTTCGTAGCCGGTTCCTCTTTCCCTCCGCCGTATCATACGTCACAATGCTCAAAACTTCCACACTACACCGTGAAGATGAAAGAACAGTAAATTTTGTCGTTCCGAAAATGCCCGTTTCGAGAGAGGAATACGGGGCCGCTTAAGACATTACGAAAGAGTATCGTGAAATAAACTAAGATGACTTACGGTAGCTGTGAAAAAGCATCGAATCAATGGATTCGAGTATAAATTCGGATTTTCGTCGTGAAGATACAGTGAATTAATTGAAGAGATATTGGTGAAAGCAATTCGAGCGTATGTTCTACGAAAACTAAGACCGGAAAAATCAAGCCGTGAAATCTGGTGGATTTATGCGTAATCCATGCGTAACTTGATCGTAGCCAATTTGCAGTATTTCACATATTTTCTATCGAGTTGAAACATTCTCGTTGATCGTATCAGATAGAGAAATTTCGAGAATGTTTCGAATCGTTACAGCATTTTTTGGAATTCGTCGAGCGCGTTCGTTTTCGCGATTAAAGATTCGGTCTTCGGGCGAGTACTGAAATAGACCACCCTTGGGCAATCAAATATGCAGATTAATTAGTACAAGAACACTTTTACATAATGTAAAAGTTTCAAACTCAAAATTCGTAGTTGAATATATTTAATATTTTTTTAGGAAGGAACATATTTTCTCTCGGTACTTTTCTTGAGAACGCTTCGATGAAAAATTCAAGAGTTGCATTTGTTTATCTTTGAAGAGAGTTTGGCAAGTTGAAAATTCAAGAAGAGGAGTGTGTTGAATCGACAGAGTAGGATGAAGTTTTATTTAATCAGTGACCTAAACCAGGATTGAAAAATCCAAGTGAATCTATGGGTCACACTGTCCACGCGAATGTCGGTCGTAGAAACTTTCCCGAAACACCAAACAAACAATGTTGTTTAATGGGCGCAGTGTCATTCAGAAGTTTGGAGAACCCTTCTCTGTTCGGACAAACCAAACTTTGCCGCGTGCTGTACTTATTTTATTAAAAGTAGCACAAATAACGAGGAAAGTTCTCGGATGAGACGAAATTCTATGCATTTGTGTTGCTTCTATGGACCATTTTGCGGAAGTCCGACTACAGTCAGGGACGACAATGTAAGACACTCTAATGATTTGACAATTTTTATTTAATATCTGACGGTAATTAGGTTTATCGTATGTACGTATGTTGACACTACTTTTGTTTATAATTTTGAGCCAGGAAAAGTAAAATATTTCAACGCAATACGATGTTTTTGGAAAAAATCTAGAAATAGAATACATTGAATCGTACAAAAGGATGGAACCATATGTGGATAAAATGGAATTCGCAACAACAATTTACTAGTTTGAAAATTCCATTTTGTCTCACTAATTATATTCAATTTTTACTCTCTTCCAAAATAAAAGTCGCATCAAATGTTGACATTTTAATTTACTGGACTTAAAACTTATGTGCTAAAATAATGCCACAAAATGTACATTTAATGAACCTCGTTGCTGTTGCATATTAAATAAAAATTGTCAAATTAATAGGGTGTCTTATCTTTTTGTGCCTGACTGTAGAAAGTTCCCTCACCGTTTCACTTAAAGAAAATGGCTACTGAATGAAACTATGAAACTAAAAAAAACTATCACAAACCCATGTTCTTTTTAACTATATATTTATTATTTTGTTTGGAAGTATAATTAATAGATATTTTTCAGTTTCACGTCTTAAACATCGGACTTCGGCTGTTTGTTCTAAGTTATAATAATCGATTTGCCGCCAATATAAATAAAATCAATGAGTTTTACTCGTCCCTGGACATTATACGCAGCCACTTTAACCTCCATAAAAAGGATTGAAAACGAACACATGATTTTTGTCAGTGGCCAACCTGTACGAGAGGTACTAAACCATTAGTTACTTAATGATACCAAGCTGCTACAACCATCCCGCATAGTTATTTGCACTGCGACAATTTCCACGTAGCATCGGACCAGCAAAACTGTTCGTGCAGGACGTAATGCGGGAAGACATAAAATGGTCAACGACGCGTCCAATAAACGCGCAACATCTTTAATTTAACTAGAACTTAGAGTGACTATCTCTTAATGAGGTAGGGAATAAAATCTATATACTCCGGTAAACGGTGAATGTTAAAACGTTCAACGCACTATAATCATGTAATAAATTACCGAGGATATATTGCAGCGACGTTGAAGCGAAACTGATGGCGCTATAAACGATAAATCGGGCAAACAGGTGAAGCGCTAGCGGCAGAATGATATACGGATATCCATTAAATCCTTCACCCGGGACAGTAATTTAAAAACTGATCGTCTGAAGTCACCTCAAACAGCAACAAAATAATTGTTCCAGTACGTCGGTCATTTGGAATCCGACGAACCCGCGGTGAAACGAATTGATATTCTAAGAGCAAAAATTTCAAGACAGGAAAAAGATACATCTTTCATATATTCTTTTTCCAGAATGTTTACGGAAACTAATGACACGCATAAGCATTCGTACAGTAATTGTATAAGTATTGGATTGAATTATTAAAAGATCGTATATTTATATATTTATTACGAAGAAAAGATCACCATAGATCGATGTAAAGCAATGCAGATGTTAAAGCAAGAATTGAAAGAAAGCCAATGCGATTATATATGTTCGCTGCAGTATTAAGATTATAAATTTATTACGGTATTATACGCTTTATATCTGTAAATTACACATTTTTTTATTAATAAAGTTATTGATAAATCTCAGCTTATTTTAGAGCTTGGAGTCTTTACCCTCGTAATTCATCGATCTTCCTACCACGCTTTTCCAATTCATGGAGAAGGGAAAAACTGAAGACGAGTTTACTCCAAGCTATTATAAATTGAAACGTCTCCAAGACCATTGAATAATTTTGTTCACAAATAAATCGACCACTGATTTGAAGATTGAAGCCTCCGCTTTATAGTGACCTCTCGAAACTTGATGTACAATCTGTTTTAGTCGTTTCAACAGAAACAAGGAGCAATTTCGTTCGCCTAGAGCTCTCGTACTCTTTGTACAACTGTAAAGTATACAGTACATTCAAAGTTCAATAGAGTGGCTAAAAAAAAAGCGCACATCAAAGTTTAAATGGCCATCGTAAAGGGAAAACTCCAGTCTTGAAATCTATGTTAACGTCGATAGCGATGCAAATTTTTCATTGTGCTTACGGACCCTTCAATCCGTAACATTTTCCAGAAAGAAAGCATATGTTCAGTTTCCCATCTATCGCATTGTGGAAAACGACGTTACAGGGAAATGAACGATGCGCAGTGCAAGTAGAAGCTTTGAGCTTAAAAATGAGTTCATGTTTATTATTGTACGACACGCTTTCGCGAAATTATAACTGCTCGAATATTGACAATTTGTCAGAAATCAGTGTACGAATCCTTCTCATAAGTTAGTCGCATCAGTTATCGTCCCTACCAACTATAATTTTTTAAAAATACTTTACAACTATTGTTTAGTAAACTAGTATCTCTAACGTCTACAAAATTAAACGTTTTGGCAAAATTATAAAGAAGTTGTAAAGTTTTAAAAAGTATTCATATACATATACTTATCCACGATTGCATATAGTAATATTTAAGATAGAGTTACATATGTACAATCATATTTATACATTTTCGTCGGACGCCCTCATCTTTTTGAAAACATTTGTTCGACATCTAAAATAATATTTCGTTCTGAATAGGAAAAGGCAGTGCACAATATTTTTTCACGTTCTAGAGATGGACAAAAATTAATCTGATTAATGATTAAGGATTATGAGTAACTTGAAATCATGTTCACGATTAATGACTATGAACTAAGTAATCGTGATTAATGAATAACTTAAATAATCGAAGCAAATGTAATCGTTAGTCGCAATTCATAGATTAAACATTAATCATTTAATGATTACGTTTTTTCCTACGATTAACTTAAAAAATTTGTTATTATGGTAGATAAGAAGAGATAAATTAATCATTCATCCATCATTACAGATTACTGATTAATGAATACAGATTACCAAGTGCAATCTCATAATGATTGACTTATTTTGATTAATTGATTATCGACTAACTGATTACTTCCCGAAATCGATTCCAAAATGTAATCGACTAATCTGCGACTCTGATTCATTCCACAGAACCGTCGACCTGATTCATTTCACAGAACCGTCGATCTGATTCGATAAGAAGTAACTGAGTGATTAAATTAACACGTCTCCGGGACCCGGTCGATTGCAAATCCGACAATCGACGATTCCGTCCGCATCTCCCGCGCACAGCACACGTACAGATAGGTGGTACGAGCATGTGCCGGATAGAGACGTCTACGCAGTCTATCGGCCACTCCTAAGTTATACAGTTAGCGTCGGTAGTCGATGCCGGTAAACCGGTCGTGAAAATAAAGCATTTGAAATTAGCCAGACAAGCGCGTTCCTTCTTGTGTCGAGCGCCGCGGGAAGATGAGGACGAGGGCGGTCGGGGACGAGAGGACTTTGAAGTCGAAAATAGCCAAAAATCCTTTGGTCCCGCGGACACCGAACGGCGTCGGCCAGATGAGGGCTCTTTCCTCACGGTCGCCGGGCTAGAAAAGTAACGGTGCCCGATCGTTGAACTTGCCGGCGCGGCGCGGCGCGGAGCGGCGATGTGACGGCGCGGCGCGGGCGCCATTAAACGGAGCTGAACAGGGTGTACAGGATTCATTGTCAGCGAACGATCGTTCCGGGACGGTCGGCTCGATAGAGCCCGGGGAGCCGGGAGAAGGAAGAACGTCGTTGCGCTATCTCACCGCCGGAAACATAACGATCCGATAAGATGCCCGAATTTATTGAAGTGTAAAGCCTGCAAATTATCAGCCGCCGCGGACGCCGCGATCCTCGTGGCTGACTTCTCAAGTTTTAGAGGTTTATCGCGATCCGCGCGGCACGGTAGGAGGAACAAACCGGCGTCGGGGTACAAACGAGCCCGAGGCGATCGACGCGATACCTCTCGCCGAGAAAGAGGGCACCTGGCCGAACGGAGAGGAGAGGCGTTGCATAATATATGGACTGCCGGACGTCACGACACGCGATACCTGACGAATTATTTAAGAATCGCCGGATATCCGAACCGATTCTGGGATATCGGGATTTTTCTGGTCGCTCGAGCACGGTGTATTCGTGGGATCCAGTACGGCGCGACCCCGTTGTTGTAGGAAACTAAAATTTTGAACAGTTCAAGGAAGAGAGGAAGCTAAAAGGCATTCTTGTACAACCTCCGGCAGAAAGTGTATCGACATCTTTCAAGCGCGATAAGTTTTTTAAATCTGGATCGACTGGCCGAGATTTCTTTTTTACACTAGTTCAGTACAAAACAAATAACCTTTCCCAATTTTGCTATTATTTGGAATCGAAAGAATCTCGTTCTCCAACTTTTTTATGCGAGCCTATAAGAAAACTTTAAAAAGCACGTTTTGTTAATCTCGGTAACTTATAATATTCTGAATATTTCGTTGAAATTGTAGATCTAACCGACTAAATTATTGCGTGTAATTTATTATTATGAAATCGTGTGTTACGTGTTTGTTTTATTGGAGATTTCCACAACATTTTAGTAACAAGGATAATGAAAAATGATGGTCTAGTAATCTTAGCTTCGTCGATCACCGGGACACCCTTGTAGCATCCCACGTGTTAAACACCACTGCCTTGGAACAAGTCTGTAGCCAAGAATAAAATAATAATAAAATTAATCTCATGAAAAAGCTATCCAATATTCTTTTCCAAAGAAAGAACATTTTTATTCGCACATACAAGCACTGTAATACTTGAACACAGATTCATAAATCAACACATCGCGTGCTCGATATCCTCTTCTATTGCCAACATCTCAGGTATTCGTCGCGCCTTGAAAAATATGGAAAGCAATAACAATCGCGCGCTTACACCTTCTACGGATGCATCGAGACCGTAATAGAATTCCTCGGGATTCTGCCACATTAACAAATATAGTAGAAACCTTGTGTCGCTGGCAGCGGCGTGGAATGATCAAAGACAGCTTTCTCCTTGAAACCCGGCGGAGACGAGATTGAAGCCGATCCACCGACCGAAGTTAAAAATCAAGATTAATGACAAATAATAACGTGGCATTGTTCCAGCGACGCAGCCGAGCTGTCGCGATTCTAAAAGCAACGATTCCGCTTTCTAATCCCGCTAATGACGTATAGTGGAGCATTAGGTCCAAAAAGCTGGAAAAAATACAGTCTTACATAAAATTGAAATTTTTCGGCGTGCGAAGTATTGGAATATTTGAACAATAGTGTGCCAGAATTATCTTTTTTTATTTATGTGCTTCTGGAAACTTATATACGTATATTACATTATGTATAGATATATGAGTCATTGAACGAGACAAAATCAAAGTATAAAATTGTTTTAAATAGTTTTCGATTGATATTTTACGGTAGATTTAACAGTTTTTAATATTTTATAATAGTTTTTTATAGATCAATACTTTTTAATACATATTTCTTTAATAAGTATGTAGCCTTTACACGATGTACATAATAATAATCAGTTTTCAATGTTAAAAATAGTTCTAACTATGCTAAAATATTATAAACGAGTTAGTAGATAGATTTCAAGCTCGTTCAGTGAGAAAAATAACTTTGGCCAGCGAAATCGGTGGATCAGCCTGCTATGGCGCTTTAATGAATTCAACGATCCCGAGAGGCGCGTCTCGAGTCGGCGAGATTTACGACGATCTGCCGTGATACGGGATAGTTCGGCATCGATGTTACGCGTGATGATAGCTGTCATGGAACACATTGTCGTAATAAGACGCCTAGTGGCGTAATACTCCTTCCGTTCCTACCGTATTCGCGTGAAATCAATGGCGATCGGTAATTACGGGAAGTAATCATATGTCGTTCGAGGCGATCAGGCTCGCGATAACACGGCCAGCGACCGTCCCCGCGTTCACCAGACGCTTCCTATCATTTTTCTAATTTCCCCGTCGGGTCTATCGTTACGTTCGATCCATTTTCCCCGGCTTTTTGTTTCGGCGAGCTCTTCCGGCGAGCCTCTAATTACGACGCGGATCGTGAAAAATATCATCGGCACACGGCGCCGCTCCATATTTCAGCAGGTGTTCGATGGCCGTCGTAATCTTCGGTTCGCAGGCTGTAAATAAGCATCGGACCGAAATTGCTCGCCGAGCTGCAGCGGACCGCGGGGATTTTATGCGACGACGATCTAAATTTCACTCGGATGCTGACCTACCTTGCTCCGGGTCGCCGTGCAAAGCTCGGTCCTTGCACGGAGCCAGACGTTAATTTATCGAGACGAGCGGACAACGCGTGTCTGGCCTGCGCTAGAAAAAGCTCTGCGACCCGAAGTGTACGGTGCTCGGCAAAAAGATAAAATCCTCGTCCTATTTCGCAGCGTTTATATTTAAAATGCACGAATTTTATTACAATTAAATAGAACAAAAATTAATATTGCTATATAATTTTTTTATTTTTATTCTTTTTATAATCATTTTAGTTTATTTAAACATACTGCAATCAATATATACAAATATATGATATCATTCATTTATGAAGAAATCGATTGTATTGATATATCGACTGAAAGATCTTAAAACGAGTTTCGACAATTTTCCTTACAGGCTCGGATAAAAAAAAGGTTCATTCCTATATTATCCCCATCAATTGCAATTTCTTTAAGCTAAATTTTAGCGACTGTTTTAACACCTGAAAAAGATTCAATTGGCTTAGCCCAATTATAGAGGAATTAATATGCTATACAATAATGCTCACAGAAGTTAATGTTTTAGTAATGTATTCTGATCTACAACAGTAACAGACGCCTTTTTAATGTAAACGGCTTGTGCATCGCGTTAGAAATTTCCGCGCCATCGGGCGGTTTTTTTAAAAGAAATTCAGGTTGCGAGTCGTTCGTGCCAGAAAGGTGGGTCAGTCCGCGCGATCGGGATCGGCAACACGTGACGCGCGTGATCGTAAGGATGTCGGGACGTTCCCTCGATTCGCTAACGAGAGTCGACGAGAGAATCCGCAGAAAATACCGTAGAAACCACTCTCCTACGGAGAGGATACCTGCCAGCGCTGGTATCGATAAGTGTGCCTCTACTCTCTACATCGATATGCAGCCGGGTTCCACTTGCCGATTCTACTTACACCGGGACCTAGATATCGCGTTGCACCGGCGCGTGATCATGCGAAAGAATTTAGGTGAGGAGAAGGCGAGATTTTTCAGAGCGTACTGTAACGATCGAACTAATCAAAGGATATTGTAATGCACGTATTGCGTAACGCTCAGCCGTTGTTGCGCTGCTCTCGTGCTGCAGTTGCGGTGCATTCGAATACCCGGAATCGTAGGAAATAATGCATTGACGTTTATGATCGGCACCATGAAATCGTTCGCGTCGTAACGTTCTTTATTCGACCGTAGAATCTCTCGGTAATTTTGATACGTTTTAATTAATACTAAACCTAGCGAGCCGGTCAAAATGGTCGGTTTCACGTGCTTTGATGCTTTGATATTTTGACGAGGTCGTGAAAACTCTTTCATAGGATGTTGATGAATAAATTTCTTAATCTAGGCGTACGTTGCAATAGAAATGGTGGATGTCTGAATGAGTAGTTTTTTAATTGGTATGGTAAAATATAAATATATAAAGCATATTAGTATTGTAGAAGACACAAGGTGAGAAATTAGGTGGGCTGCTTCTTTGGCAAAGATCTTTATTCGACTGCCTCTTTCTCTTCGAAAAAGGACCTCCTCCCCTCGACGAGCCATCTCATCACCCAAACAGAGACCTCCTTATCTCGGAGACATAAACAGTGCGCCGCCTGACCGGCGACCATCTCAGAGATCATTTACAGTATATAAATATATCATTACATAAGTATATACATATATAAGTATTGCATGAGGTGTAATACACATATAAGATATAAAGTGTTAAGTGAATAAGAACAAAGAGCGAACACACTAATTTCATAAATTGTAACTTAAATAATGGATAGTTTGGTTACATCAAAAACTAAATAGATATTAACAAATGAAATAATTCGTAGACGTGTGGCCAAAAAAGATGAACAGGTTTATGTGAAAATTGTTGTACAATTCATCTATTTTTGTATTCAAACTAATAATTCTGCTGTAGAGAAATTATGTCTCCTGTTTTTCTATTCGACATTAATGAACGAAACTCTAATTTACGCAAATAATATAAAACATAAGCGCCTTTTCTCATAAACTATGCTAGATCAATAATAAAGTATTTCGAAGAATAATTGTATTTCATTTTGATTTTTTTATAGATTTTTTTAGAATAAATTTATCTAGAATAGTGCGATCGATTTTTGTTCGATTGAACAGAAAAATACGTCTGAACTCGCGTTATATCGCCCTATGGACGTTCAAATATATTCCGTTTAATAAGCGAATCTCCATGAGAGCTTAATATCGGAGTCGCATTGAAGAGACTCGTTCAGCTATTAAAATATAGTACTATCCACCACCCTGCATAAACGGAGCACATTTTTTAACATGAATGGATCAACCGGTTTGAATATAAATAATTTCAACGAGCCGCTGAGAGAATGCGAGACTTGCAAAACCGGTAAAGAAATTCTGTATCCATTACGATTACGATTATGTTCTTTATTGAGTTTGAAACATTTTAATTAAACGTGCAACTTTCTTATTGCAAGCAAAAACTGCGCAAAAACTGAAGCCCTTGACGATCTGCAAGACATACTTATTGATTGTCGATTAATTGTAAGATTTCTTCGATTTGCATATATTTTTGAATTTCTTTCATACTTTACCTATAACAATTAATTAAAATGCTAGCAGTATTTTTAAAAATTTATTTTCACGCGTGTATTAATTTCTTAATTTATTATTATATTGTTATGAAGTTCATCTCGTTATGAAGATTTGGAACATAATCTACTAAATCTGTACGTTTTTCACATCTCTTAAATTGAAATCTCAATTTTCCCTATCTATTATTAATGTTTAAACATTGAAACGAAGGTTGTCATATAATAAATATAACGTTTTTGTCTAGAGTAGAAATTAATGAATAACGAACGAATGCTAATAACCTAGGAAACTGTGAAATAAATTGTTGTAGGAAGGGTTAAAGACTGAGAGGCTGCACATGTTCATGAAATTTCTCATTATCATAAATTATTATGTTTTTACTCTATCTAAATTTTCTGAAATAACAATATTTTAATAGATCTACGCGTTACATAATAAATTAGACAATTAGTTTGTATAACTTCAACATACTTATTACAATAACGTTAACGCGTTTACTTTTTACCTGTTACAGATAGTACGTTTAAAAAGAAATGATAAAAATTGCCAAAAATAATAAATTAAAAATAAGTATACAACATGCGTAATTCATTATATTTCTACATTTTAACAATCACGTTCAACTACTAGATATTTGAATTACCAAGCCAAGTTTGAAATTTTATTTACATACTGTGTTACAAGAGGTTGTATGTAATTTAATTTTTACCCTTTAATCAGCCTTATCGCTTTATTTAATGAAAAAGAATCTGTCCTTTCAAATAAATACTAATAAACACAAACGAGAGTGAAATTATTAAAATATTACCGGCATGACTCGAACAATTTTTCTTAAACGTTCGACCACTTTTAACATAGCCCCATAAAAGTTTCGGCACCGATCGTGAAGCAAGAGAGAATAGCGGCCCCCTCGGAGAAGACACGCGAGCGAGTGGAGCCCGTTCCCAAAAATTAACGAAATCACGCGTCTCTCTCGTTCCCGGGAAATTGAATGACCCACATTATTCCGGGCACGTATCGCGCACGAAGTCCGGCGAACGGTTCCACACACGCGATATCGAGGCATCGGCAGCAGCAGCAGTCCGTATAGCGACCGCGGAGCGAAAAATATCGATGGCTGACAGAACAATGCGGGAACTTTGACAGGCTGGGAATATCGAGAGCACTACCCTTTCATCCGGCCACCGAACAGAGAAAGGAAAGGAAGAAGAACCGTTCGGTGGGGAGAGGGAGAGAGAGAGAGAGAGAGAGGGAGAGGGAGAGAGAGGGAGAGGGAGAGAGAGAGAGAAGGTAGATTTCCTCAAGGGCCCACAATTCATCCTCTCTGGATTCATGGTTCGGCCCCTGTGCCCCGGGATCCCTCGTTCGTATTTCATCTTGCGCGTATCTGCCGAAACGTTACTTCGAATGGTAAATAGCACGTTTTAGTTTCAATCCGCTGCGGCAATTTTAAACACATTTCTCACTGTGTAAATACTTTCCGAAATGGTATTCGATGCTCGAGTCCGTCCCGAGGATACCGTGATACGTTGCGCTCTATTTTTCGGTTATTTCTGGCGAGGTTTCGCGGATCAATACGTCCACGACGCAGGTTTTCAATGATTCACTCTGTTGCATGCAAATATAGTCGAGCTGGAAATAAAATTGTTACAAGTTTTCTTGAGTTTCTTGAGTTTCTTCTATTCTTGGACGATAGACTGAATGCGCGCTGCGAGTGCAAGGTTTTCCCGCAAGAAAATATGTAGGTGGTAGTTTTTATATTTTAAGACTGTTGTATTTTTATGCCAGTAATTTTAAATGCATTAAGCTGTCGAAAGAAAATATTTCATAGCAAACATCAAAATGTCGAAGTCAAAATATTTCTGTTCAGCAAATTGTGGACATGAAATTATTTTATGCGTTGTTTTTAGCACTGGAATTATTTTCTAATCTTTTAACAAGATCACGAATTGTCCAATGTTTTTATGAATGGAATTGTGTAATACTTGACAGTTTGATATTAAAATCAGATTGATTATAAAAATCATATCCACTCAAACTTGTGTTATATTATATAAATCAAATACGGATGTCAATGCCTCTGGCATTGATTTGATTATAAATAAAATAAATCTGTGAAGCCAGCTAAAGTGACCGGTTTCATATATTTTATTTTAGCTGCTCAAATTATAGATCGTTTTAATCCGTGCATTGATACAAAGTCTAATTACATTAAATCTTGTGATTTAATTGCGAAGCAACGCAATCATAATTGAATTGTTTAAAGCAAAAGTGATGTATATCAATTCTTCGTAAGCTCGATTTGGTATTATTACATACATATTCAATTTAATACTTTATTCTATCGTTTTTATTATTTTAAGTTATGAAGCCAGACAGTGTCTTACATAAAAAAGTTCCAACAATTCTTTTAAATTATTGCATCTTACAGAAATTTTAGTTCACTTTTAATCAGTCACATGGAGTTGTGCTGAATTAAGTTGTCCTCAGTCGCATGTTTCTTTGAAAATAAAAATTTTCACACGTTTCTTTGAGAAAAGTTACCGCGTTTAACAAGAGTATCTCTTTGAAAACTATGTCGCAAAACGTTGACAAATAAAACTTAAAATGATCCTAAGCCTAACTAGGCTACTGGAGCCGGTCGCTATTGCAGAATGACCACTTGCTGTACCTTCAATTTTATTTCCGGCACAATTAACTTCATATCTATCAAAGAGAACATACTAAACTCTTTTAGTCACAAACAAAATAAAAGAGTAAAAGATATTTAATATATTCGGCAAATATTTAATATAACGAACCAAAAGCACTTTGCTATATTGTTACCGCAGTAATCAGCTCCACTATCCTACGTTTTCCAAAAAGGCCAGCTGTCCATGTATTAACACATTAAAGGCGGGGGATCTGGACTCGTTTTTCGTCCTAGAGCGGGCGCTGTTTTGTGTAATCATAAAAAATTTAGTCTCACAAAAGTTTATTTAAACTCTTAAAACTACAAGAAATATTAAAAAGGAACTAAAAACTAATAAATCGTATTACTACGACTCCCGCCTTTAAGCTACAGTCGAGATCAATCGTAGTACTACGACTCCCGCCTTTAATGTGTTAAAACAATACAACAGAAGATCTTAAAACATGGTGAAACGTAGCCGAGCCCGCAGAAAATGGAACCGGGCTGACGAACGGCAAAGAAAGGCGGGAAAATGGACGAAGAGCCCGGTGGTCACGAGATAGAAAGAGAGAGAGAAAGAGAGAGACGAGAGCGATCAAGAAGATAGAGAGGAGAGAGCGCGGCTGGCATTCGAAATCACTCGTCGGATTCGCGCGTTTGAATAAATCTAACGGTGTACATCCGCGCGGAGAGCAGCGCGAAATGGGACCATCCACGGCCTGTGCTGAGACGCTGTAAACTGTAACCGGCCGATCGACCGACTGAAGAGAAGGATACCAGTAGGAAGAAGAAGGCGAGACACGGCTTCTTCCTCCCGGAGTCCCGGAGGCGTCTGCTATCCTCGGGGCCCCCGAATGAATGCGAGCGGGAATGCGAATTTATTGTGGCCTTGCGAGCCAGTTCCTCCGCGAGCGTATCCCCGTTTCCATGCCGCGACGGATAGAGGGAAACCGTGCGCGACGACGAACCGTTCGACCGTTTTACATTCGCAACAGCATCCCTCCTCTCCCCCCTTTCTCTCGTTATTTATGACGAGCGACGCCGCGTAACGCAGAACGGCTCGTAACGCGCTAAGTGCCCAATGGCAACTGCAAAAATTCCCACGAAACCGGCGCCGTTCGATCAACCCTTTCCGAAAGCTCGTTGTAAAAGCTACGCGCCACGTGTGGAGGCTTAGAAAATTGCGACGAGTATTTATAGGAGGGAGGGGGGAGATAAGGAAAATTAGATAAACTGATACAGTTTAGGCTCGATTACATGGTCCTGCGATATTAGAATTAGATATTATGTAAATATTTTTTATATGTTACAAAAACTTTTTAAGGATGACATGATCATTAAAGATGATATGCTAGATAATGTTGAGTTATGATTATATTAGAACAATGGTATTCTTCGTACGAATAAAATATTAAAGGGTTGGAAGAATATGGAAGAAACCAGAATAATAATAATAAAAATAATAAGTGAATAAAAAGTAAGGGAGATATTAATGTATGATAAATAGAATAGAATAGAATAAAATAAAGAACAAAACTAATAATAGTGGAAATAAGGATAGAAGAATATAGGAGAAGCAAGAATAAAAATAATAAAAAGAATAAGTGAGTAAGAACTAAAAAACACATTAATATATAATAAATAGAGCAAAATAAAATGCAAAACAAAACTAATAACATCAATATCAATAGTAAATATCAGGATAGAAGTAAAAAAAGCATGAAAAAAATAGGATAAAAAAAAATATAAAACAAAACTAATGGTAGCAATAATGGTGGAAATAAATAAGTATGAAAAAAATAGAAGAATAAAACTGAAGGAAAGGAAATTAGTTATACTAAATAAAATCGAATAAAGATGAAAATTTAGCAGAATAATAGTGTAATAAAAACGGCAATAATAAAGTAGCAATAAAAGTGAGCGGATGGAACCGAATGTGTAGCTAAGTGGCAGTTTCCTGAAAAGTAAAGCGAGTCGAGAAACTTATTGGTACTATAAGGGTTAAGGACGACTGAACTCTACCGCGAGGTTGACGTACAGAGGATCGGCAACTTTGCTACCGGTTCGAGGCACCGGCACCTCGGTGCCACTGGCTAGAAACTGTTGCTCGGGGATTTGAACTTTCTCCCGCGGAGTGACAAGTTCGACTAGTCGTGCTTCCGAAAAAAAGCACAACAGGTTCCTTGCGACGGGATCACTTGTACCTGACACCAGGTGTGGGAGGGAATTCCGGTTGGGCCGACACGACGTTGCGGGTCGATCGATTTTTCTAGCTACCTTGTGGCTCTCTTTTTAGGCTGCCGCGCACGAAACGTTTCAAGATACTTTACTTTAGACAGGGAGGGTCGGACAATCGAATTTTCTTTCTACGTTTTTGTGCTCGAAGTTGGTGATTTACTCGTTCGGTACTCGACAATTTTAACAATTTATACGAATAAAAATTCATCCGAACAAGAAGTTATTTGTTGTTTGAATAAAATTTCGTCTGTATACGAAATTATTTGTTGTTCGAACCAGAATTGACTGTGCAGGAATTTATTTGGAAAATAATCCATGCATCTAGGAATTATAGTAATATAATTCTTTTGCACGGATTATTAATTATTGTATGTCGTGTTAATTTTTATAATTAAGTCTTTTTTCAACTGCTTCATTGAAAAGTTTGTTACTTTTGGATAGATTCACCACTGGCGCATGGTTAAAAAATTATTGAAACAGGATTCATATTTGCAACGTGTAGATATATGCTTAAACAATTTGTATAAATAATGAATACCTACTTGTTATTCGAATGAAAGATACGATTAAAAAGTATACAATTGAACAATTATTTTAGATAAATATTCATTTAAAACGATACCCAACTCTGTATTGATTGTACAAAAATGATTAATTGATTCAATAAGCAATAATATAACAATAATCTATGATCTTAGAGTTATACGTGGAGTTAATTGTAAAACTGCTTCAAAACAGGCTTATATGAATTGAACTGTGATAGTTATCTACATAAAACTTTTAAATATAGTAGAAATATATTGGATAGCGTCAGAAAGTTTTATTTCGAATTTTAGACAAAATATGAATACAATGCACAACTTTAGGGCGAGTAATTATGAACATATTTAATACAAACAATATCGACATCGTTTCTGTCTTTACAAAAATAAAACAGGATTTATTAACTCTTTCTATTAGTCAGAACTATTTAGAAGGAAGATTAGCACTTTCAATGCCGAGTAATAATATATTGTCGTTCGCAATATTTGGCTAAATGTACATTTTATTACAAATTATTGAAAGTGCAAAATCTATATTTTATACTATACTTCAAACATTCGTTAAAGGACGAGTCCTCTTATGTGCAGATACCGTTTTTAAAAAGACATATGATTTTTCTCTTGTTCATATTGTTTTATATTTATGTCATTTGTCTGATTTTCAACAAATATTTAAATACAATTAACATTACTTTATTCTCCCTTCATTTCGTAAACTGAAAGAGCTAGAATAACCAAACATCGAATACTAAACGCGCTGATTCTAACGGCGTAACACCGAGCAATATTGGATAGCATAATTTACGTACGAGCGATGTGACTTGCGATTCACGTTGACGCCGAATCAAATTATTGAAATCGTACATCGTCGCGAACTTTGCCGTTCGCGATGAAGAATCCTCGGCGGACGGTGCCGCCTTTTAATAAACGACGGAGGAAGCGTTATATCGTGACAACTATTCTGATATTTCACGGTGGATGGCGCATGCTCGACGATATTTCGATATTATAGGGGTCGGACGAGGGAACACGGAAAGAGAAAAGTCACGATGAGAACGGGGAGGGTCGTAAACTTCCGTTCGATATGAACTCTCGAGACGAAACAAAGTAATCTGAAAATTCAATATAGGCCGAGAAAGGAGCATGCTGGTTCGGCGGCGTGTTCCCGACGGTGGAGGTATGTATTCGCCGGCGTGCGTTATGTATATACGATGCCAAACGAAAACCGCATTAATGGCGGATGTGACTGACAACGCGTTACGGTTCCATCATTAAACCACATTTACACGGGCAACCGAGCGAGCGAGCGTCGATTCAATTACTCTTCCGCCCTCGACACGCGCTATTACCATGTTTCTTTTGCCGAAGAATGTGGAATATGTAGATCATGCGATGGAAAAACCTGGCGGCTATGAACACGGCGGAACAGCTCGCGCGACGTAAGAACTAACCGGTGTTTTAGAGGGATTCGTTTTACTGCGGATCACTTTACGATTATCGTTCATTTGTTGCATCACCGTCCGACTATAAATTAGTTATCGCGACGTCTTCCGTAGAAGTTAATTATAGATTACGGTACATGGTACGGTTGATTATAGATTACTGTATATGTTAAAGTTAATTATAGATTACTTGATATGTTACAGTTGATTAAGAAATCAAATGTATTTGTATGGGGAAAATGAGATAATAGAAATTGATGTGCTCACGACGATGTACCTGGAACGATTCATATAAAAACATGGCTCCTGAAAGTGTTAGATCCATAAAGCTGTAAAATGCCAATAAATTGGCAAAGTGTATGCTGTTTGCAACCATTTGCATATCTGCGTTATGCAATTAACGATCACTTAAAGTCGCGATCAAGATAACAGATAAAATAGAAGGAAGATGCCTTTTTTAAACACGGTATAATTAAAGTTATACGAAGAAAGTGGAAAATTCATTTCTTATCTAACAGCGATGATCATTGGCAGAGAAAATATTTTGTTATACATAGCTAACGGTGTTAACATTGGCTGAAGATTCTAATAACAGTAATTAGTTATTTATAGCGATTCATGGGATATGATACCGGCCATAGTTCTAAACAGCTTAACGATTCATAAAAATAATCACAGAATCAATGAAATTAGTACTGGAATTTGTTTTCTCCAAACAATGTTCCCAATAAAATTACTTTCGATCTAGGACTTTATCCTTTCACCAGTGAAATGTGGTATTTTCAAGCATACAGAGAAAGCTTACTGTTGCGATTACAATTATAATTAATTTACTGGTACAATCACATGGAATTATAATAACTTACTGTGATAATAACATATAATACTTTTGCATTTGTGAAACGATTTCTTTCATATTGTTTATAACGTTCGTCACATTTCTACTTATAAAACTGAAATATTAATTGCAAGAGTATAAAAGTAATAAACTCCTCATGAAAATTTGTGCCTGAAAGACGACGCTTTTATACAATTAGTTAAACGTGTTTAAATATTTAGAATGTTAGGAAAATATCGTTGTATCGTGGACAGTTTATAGAATAATTTTGTGACAAAAACATTTGTATATGTTTTACAGTAAAAGTATAAGAAATTTATAAAAATTTACTTTCCGACATATAACTGATATAAAACTCTATCAGGCTGGTCGATCAATCATCTAAACTATAAAATTGGTACGTAAAAATTGACTTTCTTTAAAACTTAGTCAAACATGTTCAAATATTTATAACGTTACAAAAGTATCATTGTATTATAGAGAATCTGTAGTATCGTTTCCCGAGAGAAGCATTTACATACAATGAGGAGCAAAATTGAGTCAACACTTTTAAAATGGTATAATTTGTTCAAAATTGGTCAATACGTCTCGAATTTACTAGTTCACTAGTTGACTATACAACGACTGAAATGCTTTTTTAAAAATTTGACTATTACTTGTAATAAAAGAAATATGAAAAGCTGCCGTTTTATCACTTTTTCACATTCTTTTAATCCTAGCAATTGTAAAATTTAAAAAAAGTATTTCTGTTATCCTTCTAAAATTTACAGAAAAATTCAAGTCATCTAGTTTTAGTTCGGGTCATTTAGTCTTATTCTGAGTTATTTAGTCTTAGTTCGAGTCATTTAGTCTTAGTTCGGGTCATTTAGTCTTAGTTCGAGTCATTTAGTCTTCATTCGAGTCATTTAGTCTTAGTTCGAGTCATTTAGTATTAAAAAAGCTATACTACTTTATCGACTCAATTCAGCGCACTTCATCTCTTGCGTAAACCACGAAACCTCCTAGAAACTCCTCTTCCAAAACGAAGCGCGACAACTACGAGCTATTACAAAATATCGGATTCGCCGATCGATCATCGAAGTCTAAAGTAGATGTCGAACATCGCCATTATTTAATAAAGCATCGGCGACGAGTGCAGTCGCCAGCAGAAAATTGCGAAGCAACGGCTATGCAAATCGCCTTCGAGGCCGCCTCGTTGCCTGAAAAAAGGAAGGGGCCGAAACGGGGTTGGATTAAATCAACGGTAATAATATATTCGCGCTAGTGGACTGTTCCGTAAACTTTCTCCGTGTCTTTCTAATTGGCGACAGGGCCCAATTACATTCGCGCGGACGGTCCACCGCAGCCGCAGCCGCAGCCGCGGTCGGGTGCGTCGCGCGTTGATGCAACGTGCAATCTCGGGCGTGCAAGTGCAAGGGAGCCTGCGGGACGAGCTCGAAAGGACTCGAAGTGGCGGGAGCGAACGCGACGAGCATAACCGGGGACAAGGTCGATACGACTCTAGTCCGGCCGGCCTCGAAAACCTCTGTGCGCCGTTATTATTCCCGTCACCCGTTACTCCGCGAGCGAATAAAAAGAAGAGCGTGCCGCGAAGTCAGTGGGTTTACGGCTCGCACATGTGCCGAGTCTAGAGAGACGGAGAAAGAAAGAGAGAAAGGGTGAGAGAGAGAGAGAGGGGGGCGACGCTCTCTTCTCTGCCCGCTAGCACGGTCCGCCAACACGAAAAATGCATTTAATCTTTCAGATTCGACCTGTCAGCTGACGCGCGCCCCTCGGGCTCGAATTAATTAAAATAAGAGACGCGCGTCGAAACTACTCTCGCCACGCTTAGTCCTTGCGAATGCCATCTGGAATGTAACGGTATGGTCAATAGTGTAGCAACTTTGCGAAACAAGGCAACTGTTAGCGCTATTTGCAAGCGCGGTTTAGCGCGCCGGCATTAACAGCGAATGATTGCTAAATGATTGCCGGTGAAATGACTTTTATGATTTTTCTTCAGATGTTTTTCTTTTTTCTTGGAGTACGGAGATGTCGATGTCGTCGACGGTATTTTCGTGGACATCGTGGAAACTGTTTATACCTTTGCGCTCCGTGTTCCTTCTTGGAAGACGAGACTTTTGATAATTACAGATTTGATGAATTTCTGACAGGAATGTTTAAATATTTTTAAGAAAGTAAAATACTATTTGAAATCATTTCTTTCGAATTTTCGTTATGACAAGGTGTTATTGAGAATAGTAATAATATGCTGTTATTTCAGAATAGTGATAATGTCGATACACTTGAAATAATTGTAATTTCAAAGCATGAATTGTTTCGCTATTTTTTTTAATTTCAAATATGATCGAAGAAGTAAACGTCGAAATTAGATGCAACGAAAAGATTTGATTTTAAGATAGCTTTCAGCAATTTGCTTTGAGCAAAGCCTCTTTTCAAAAAGTTTATTTTTAAGAGACTTTCGTCGTGGTACATACATCTAATATTGTCGTGGAAGCAAATAATCGCCTCGTTGGTGCTGAATGTGTGAGAGAAAACTTATTCTTTGGGAAACATGTCGCATTGTTGGATAATTATTTACCATAATCAGCCCAATCACTTTATCTTCCAGAAATATCAGTGAAAATTTCAGAATAAATTCGGCTCATGGCTAATAATTAGATCAAATTGTAATATCTAAGAAAAATTTCAGAATTATCTAAAATAATTATAAAATAAGATAATATGTCATTTAAGATAATATTTAAAGTAACGTTATATTAAAAATGATCACATGTATGGAAATAATTACGGAATGAAATAACATGTCATTTGAAATAATGTTTTAAATTATGTTATTTCAAACATGTCCAGGTATGTAATACACAACATATTAAAGCATATTAAAGTAAATTGTCACTACATATATTACAAAACTAATGCATACTAATCATACTAATGCATACAATCCTGAAGATCCATAGTCTAACAATTCCATTCGAGATCCAAAATTTTTATATAAAATCCTAATTAAATATCAACAACGTTATGTCATTTAACACTTTATTTGTGACATTTGCAAATATAAAATCGAGTCGTTAATAAATCGGCACGTTGAATCGCGGCAAACAGCTAATTTAGGCGTTTCTACATCATTCGTAACGCAATCACGTACAAATAAAAAATTCATTAGGATCGAAAATTGAGTGTGACAATTTAGCCATGAATCCTGGAAAAAGTTGACGAACCGAACGAGCTTGGAAATCGTTCTGTCTAGACAAACTAGTTCGAAAATTTATGACATGTATGAAATGTGACCCAATGAATGGGTGTGTAACTTCGTTTTCGAATTTCATTCCCGGGTTTTCGGAGCGGATTTTTAAAATATTCAACGTTTTACTTGTCTAAAAGTCTCGCCCGTAGTACGTCGTTACATACAAACAATGACAATGTTTAACAATGTTTATTCTCAGGGTTTTCGGTATTGCTTATTTTTCGTATTTTAATTAAAATATGAATCTTTATGCAAAATATAACTATTCTTCTTAAGTTACAAACAAACAGAAGTCGGACAGAAAATCTTTTTTCTTTTCTAATAATTTGAGTAAGTTACAAATAATTTATAACTATTCTTAAATACATTTCATTCTTTTGCTTGTTAGAATTACAATCGTTAATCTTTGTTATATTTTCAAGTTTTTATCATAAGTTCATCAAATCTACGGTCTATTTATATTATACATATTTTCAAATTATAAAATTGGTTATCTTTATATCACAAATTCAAAAAATTTGCGGCCTACTTATGATAATACAGCGATTACATTTTCAAGATATAAAAATTGTAATCACCTTTTGTGAGTTCCTCTTTTAATTAAATAATTTTAATTTATCTTAATAGAATAAATAACGCAAAGTATTTCAAGTCACATATTATTTTTAGAGTTGCTGAAATTAGAAAGACTCCTTCATAGAAGAAGATTAAGTTTGTTGATCCAAGCATACATTATAAACACAACGACGAAAAATCTAAATAAATGCAATCCCTGTTAGAGCTTTATAAAAGCATTACTAATAAAAATTAAAAAATACCAACTACGTGCTACGAACACTAACACAATTTTAAAAATAAATTACTTTAATAAATAAACGTGCCAGTAACAATTAAGTATGGGAGCTCGTTAAGTCATATTTACCAGAAAAGATTATTCCATCTGCAAATACCGTAATGTTTCACCTTCAATTTTCTAAGAACGTGGCAATTTCATGCGCCGCGACCACAGTGCACCAAACGCGCGAACGTAAAATCGAATTTCGCGGACAGTGCACTGCCAACAACGGTGGATAGAGCCGGCTACCAAAGGAGACCACGGTCGATTGAATGGCCACGCATATGCGAAGTGCGTTTTTCGAAGGCCGCGCGCGGCCGTGAATTTGTAAATTAAAAATCGTCGCTTACCCTCCGCGTTCCCGGCGACTCATTGACAACCCCGAGCGGGCAGCCCGGTGCATCGGGAATCGGCGAAACCGAGTTTTTGCAATCGAATTAAAATTCCTCGTGCTCTCGACGTTCTATTAATTTTCTTCATCCTGACCGGGGAAAAACGCGACGCGCATGTTAAACGAGCAACGATCGCGCGATCCGATTCGACGCCGACGGGAAATGAGTTTACTAAAATAAAGGATCGCGCGATACAATGTCCGAACCATTAATTTCTGGCCGTAAAAACCACTTACCCTTTCCGCGACGGGGAATTAGCATACCGACACCGTTAATGAACACGTTCGGACATCGACGCGGGGCCATCAACGCGCACCACGGTGTTCCAATGGGCAACAATCAGAAATTCGATTTTTCGAATTTCATCATTTTTCTGGGCTAAAATGTTAGCGTCTAACATTACTCGTAGCCATATTGTGAATATTTATGTACAGCTTCATAAAAATGTCCTTTCGGTTTTACTCATTTTAACCCTTTGCACTCGAAGCTATTTTTACTGTAATTCTAAAATAATTTTTCTGACATACAGCATTTTGATTTTATATGACAAAATGTTTTTTATGCATATGAAATTGAATCTTGTAATTCATGCAATAACAGTTATACTTCTAATAATTTTTGAAATTTAATTTTTCATACTATACAAATTATTTTAGAATGTACCGTAACAATTTTAGTGGTGCCTCAGAGTCACCATTCGAGCGCAAAGGGTTAACATTTTAACTACCGAGCTTCAAATGTGGAAAATGTTTATTATTTTATAACAGTGACAAGGCTTGATTTACTCACACTTCGTACGATTTAAATTAAAAAATAAGCTTGAATAAAGAAGTTAGTTTGTAAATTTTTCTTGCAACATTTTTTTTAATATGGGGAATTGTGAAAGAAATATCAGATAGCAGTCATTTTAATTGGCTCGGTAGTTTTGTACTTTTGTATTTAACTTATATATTTCCGTCAAAAATTAATAAAATCCGCCCTCATAACTTTTACGTAATTTTTATACGATGTTAAGAAATTATCTCAGTTTTCTATATGAAAATGTAAAAATAAATTAATGATGTAATAAATTAATGGTATAATAAAGTAACAAGTAATAAAAAAGAAAGTTGACTACATCTCTTTTTATGTAATCGTGTATTTTTTTGGTGAAAATAATATATCTTCTTCCTTTTTTATGTAGGACTTTACGGTCGCCGTAAAAAGTATGTTAAGACTTTCTCGAACGAAATAATTGTTTCAACATTAAAATAATACGGTTTTACGTATACGAAGAAACACACGAATTAAAACACGGCTATATTAATTGCACGTGCACGCGTGTGCGTACGCGTATCGTCGATACAAAATCAAAAATTCTGATTTCTAATTGAAACGAAGCATGATCGAGAAAAGGTTGGGAAACACTGGCGTAGAAATTATGATTTTTCTGCCGAACGCCCATATAAGCGAAACACCGTGCGTACGCCACAATTTTTTAATCGGCCGAGCGTATCTTGCCGATCCTTCTCACAGCTGCGTTGAATATTCATACGGGCGCGACCGGACAAATCGAATCTGTTGAATTTACAACGATGAATATTTAATGAACAAACAATGCCGGGCCCTGCAATCAGACGGCCGGAGATCGATGCGTCTCCTTCTTTCCTCCGGCTTGGATTTTCGAATTTCTTCGCACCCTCCGCGCGGTGGTCTGGGAATTCGCTTCCCGCGGCTGAAATTATTTTAATCCATTGCCGTACTATTTTCTTCATAGTTACAAGAATGATCGCATTTTATACTATAATAATTTCTTGGAAGGAAAAGGAAAAATATTTATTACGTTTGTTTACGTTAACTTAAATGATTAAATACCGTTGACAAGAGGACAGAATTTTATTCGAGTTTAAAAGAACGGAATAACATTTATACTTAACAAGATATTAATAGAAATCTCTGTGACGAGCCAGACTCGTCAAAATACGGCACGGGGTTAATTTGACGATTTGGAATTACAACACAGAAGTTCGTCTAATTCGTTTCAACAATTGGATTAATAAGAATGTTATCAAATATTTGTATTAACATTAAAGACTTTGTAAGACCAGCATTTTTTAATAAAACAGACTGCAACCTATGTATTCATATAATGTGATATAACGCGATGTACAGAAATTATATCGTAAGCAATTATATCGAAAATCTTTATTGGATAAAATGTAATAAAATAATAAAATAACAAAGTAACTATAATTTAAAAAATGGTGGCTACTTGTAAAAGCCTCTACAATAACAGTCCGAGTCGCATTGTGCTAATTTCATATTTTTGTCTTTATAACGTTACATCTGATCACTTGAATACGAATTTTTATGCAAAATAAAAATTGACCGCATCATTTGCAAGGTATGTTAACTACATAGCAAGTTATAATCTTCCTTCAACGACCTTCATACAATTAAATATAAAGCGTTAATACTTTTTAATCCTTCTACTATCTTTAAATTGCACCTTATTAATTTTTAATCATTTATGATATGTATGAAATTTGTGATTTATGTCCTGCATACTATCTTTGTTACTCTGTTTTATTTTCTCTATGTTCTTTTATCATTCTATCGCCAGAGGGAAAGGACTAATATCAAATAAAATGTTACAGTAGCGGCGGCCATAGTGATTCACAGGTTTCACGAAAGGTCGATGCGTTAACAGCGTTGACGAAGTCCACGATAGAGCGCGTCGAGAGACTCACATCACAAGCAAATTTGTCTTCAAATTATGGACCACAACTGGAAAATCAATCTAGTACATCGTCACTGGCGAATTCCACTATTAATACAGAAAGTAATACAAACAATGTACACATTTCGCAATCTTCGCCAAGGAAATGTTCTATTTTAAAAAAATCGAAATATATTTTAAAAAAATATATATGTATAAGTATTTGTAATGTTAAACAGTAGAAGGATTAAAATCATCTAATAATGTCAATATATTACTTTCCACCTGAAAGATATCTAAAATTATCAGGGAACCCCAAAAGAGGAGAGACTAGTACAAAAGGGGGTGTGGCCAATTCTAAAGAGGCTGAGTCAATCCCAATGGGACGGGGCCAATCCTAAGGAGGGTTAATATAAAATAAATAGAACTATCCAGAAAGGAGAAGGAGCTGATATAAAAAATGGCGGAGCAAACCCAAAGTGGGATAAGCCAACACAAAAGGGGACTGTGTCAATCCCAAAAGGGGGGAGAAGATTTACAATAATTTCCTGACGTTGCAGTAATTTGATATACCCTATACACTATTTAATTTACATTTGCCCAAAAGAAATTTCTATCATCAAATTATACATTGGTCACCTAGTAGAAACATTGCAAGACTTGAGACAATTAATTTATATTTTTATATATAATGCTAATCTAAAGAGATATGCTAATCTTAACCCCTTGCCGTATCATTTTCTTTACAATTACTATGATCAGAATTTTGTCGATCGCACTAATTTCTTAAAAGGAAAAGGAACTATATATTTATTGCGTGCTTACATGTACTCGAATGTTTAAATATTGGTAACAACGAACGTTCGTACCTAACAGCTTATTATCATAAATCTTCATCACGAGTCTGTCTCGTTAAAATACGGCAAGGGGTTAGATTTTCTCCAAACAACGAAAGATGAATTTGCTCCGCTTTCGAAGCAAACGGTCCATACAACATTGTTTACCATTTCGAATTTCGAAGAACGGAGTATACACAGAGCAGCAAATTGTGTTCAAATATGATATCCGAGAAATTGAATTTCGATCAGAAATTATTGTTCCCGGAGCCACTGTGCCCCCCGAGCTGTCGCCAGCACGGACCGCGCGACGGGAGCGGGAACACGCGCGTCGATCCTCGCCGCGAGGGCGGCGTGGAGCGAGCAGAGGCTTTATCGACCCTGTCGCGCGACCGACAGTGTCAACGCGGGTTTCTTCAACCCCGGCGATGGGGGGGCGAAGCGGATGCATTTCCTCTATCCTTAAATGATTCCGGGCTAAGGACCCGGGGCCCTTTCGAACTTCTTTATGCGGCGTCGCACCCGCGGCATTCAATAATTTCTTTCTCGAACAGAACGCACCCCCGGCACCGCGCCCCGCCGACACTGGGGTGGAAATGTGGAAACAAGCCGGGGGAAAATAAAAACCGGGGGTGGCTCGCAGACATCGGGAAACTTCGGGCGGGGAGGGGGAGGGCGGGAGAACGGTGATCCTGGGAACAAAGGGAACTGTGTGCGCGCCGTGCCGTGCCGTGCCGTGCCGTGCCGCGGCGAGAGATAGCTCTCGATTGCGATCGCCATTCGACTCCCGGCTCGACGTGACACGTTGTCGCTGGTAATAGTGTTAATGCCAGGCTTGATTGCTTCGAGTGACGGAGGAGTGGGAATTGGGAAGCGGCGGGGCGATGATTTAACGCGGGAATTCTGGCACGCTGAAATAGACAGTTCCTATTGATTGGGAAAATTGTAAGATACCGTTTGTCCGCGGAGTCTATTATAACAAATGCGTCGTCGAATTGATTCTGTAGATTATCGTAGAATAGAAAATTTCTACAGCTTCTGCTGGATATACGGTCACCTCGGAAAACAACGCTTTTTCAAATGGAATAACATTTTTAACCCTTTGCACTCGAAGCCATTTTAACTGTAAATCTAAAATTATTTTCTTAGCTCGTAATATTTCCATTCTATGTAACACAGCGCACTTTTATGCATACGAAATGGATTCTTGCGACTCGTAGCGACAGTATTGAGTATAGTATAAGCTTTGTTGGTATACAAATTATCTTGGGATGTGATAGAACAATTTTACTGGTGCTTCAGAGTCACCACTCGAATGCAAAGTGTTAAAATTGCTCGAAAGGAACCGAATATTTTTGAGACATTAGCTCGACTAGTTTTCTATAGAATCAATATGTAAAAATCTCTTCTCATCCGAGTTCATAACGAATATTCAAAGAACGCATTTTGCGAAACAATTTCTTTTAATCAACATCGATCGATTGAAGATCGATTTACGGGCCACTGAAAAATTACCTTCTTCTTCTATAATCGATCAAGAAAGTTATTACCTTACACATTCTCAATTAACCATCACAGTATCCGTAATCGTAAAAGAAAATCGGCCAGCGACAGTATAAGTTAAAGCGATAAAAAGTTGCAGCGGGCATCGTTGACAAATACCAGTTGCAAAACGTCGACTACAAAGGAAGAGAAATGCCCGGCGACGCGAGTCTCGCGAGACTCTGTTAGAAAGCTCGTGTCCGCGTCGTGCGAGCGGTCGTTTCATTGGTCATCGATGATGCGCGTAACGCTACGGCAAAAAGGACGAGCCGAGGGAGAGAGAGAGAGAGACAGAGTAGGGCCGAGGGAGGTAAAGAAGACGAAAGAATATAATAAGAAGAGAGGTCGAGTGACACCGGTCGTCGTAGATCAAGTCGAGTCGGCGTGGCATGCGTAAGCGGCTTTCGCCGACCGATTTAATCGGCAGTACACGGACTTAATGTGGGTGGCAAGAAAAACGCGCGTGTGTCCGTGCGTGTTCCACGGTGTACCTGTGGACTCGCGAACGGCCGATCGGCGGTGGAAGGGGCGCGGGGAGGGCCGAGGGAGATTTACAAAACCCCTGCGACATGTGACACCGCGGCGCAAAGAATGATGTTAAAAAAGAATCGAGAGAGACAGAGAGAGAGAGAGAGAGAGAGAGAGAGAGAGAGAGAGAGAGAGAGAGAGAGAGGGAGAGAGAAAAAGGAAAGAGAGAGAGGGAGAAAAAAAGGATTGAAAACGGAATCCTACCGGTCGGCCTTGGATATCGAATTCGACCTGTCGATTGCTACCTTCTATCAGGGTATTATGTGCATGCACTTGCAACGCGCCGGGACTGCAATCGATATTACGTTGCGACGAACGTTTCGGATTATGGGGCCGATACCGGCGGTAACGCATTTACATAATATTTAAAGTATGCATTGCGCATACTTAATACGCTAATGCCTTCTATACACACGGCTAACGAAGATACCCGATCGGCGACGCGCCGTTTGCATAATTTTTCGGAATTAGATCGCAGTCGATCGATCGAAAACTCGTTTGTTTTGCCAACGATTCAATCGTAAATATCGTAAATGGACTGCGAATTTTTCGAAGAAGTATCTGATCTTTTCGGATCTTGAGATGTTGGGTACGCGGATATTGTTCAATTGTTTTTGTACCTTTTTTTCTATGAATTATGACGAGTTAGAAATGAAATTTGCATTTTGTATTATCAAGATCTTAGAACGGAAGAAATTTGAAAGATGCGAGGAATAAAAATTGTCTCGTTTAATTAGGATTTTTATTGTTATTCTGTTATTATTACTATTATTATTATTACTCAAAGTCGCGAGTTGGGGAGCGGTTTTTTAGTGGGTAAGAATTCCACATAACCTGGGGAATACACAACCCGCCCCACGTATTTTGCTAAAGATTTTTCCGCTTCCCTGCCCCCCCCCCCCCCCCAAAAAAAAGAAAAAATTACAGTGATGATTATTATTACTGTTGAATTTGATTATTATTATTACTATAATGTTGTAATTTTGTACAAATATTAAAAAGGTATTTGATCTGTTCATGCTAAATAAATTAAATTAAATTGAAATTATTAAAAACGAGGAAGTGTTTATTCTCTTAATGTGTAATAAAACTATGTATTAAGAAAATAATACGTATGATATTATGTATCTCTATTAATTCTTTGAGAATTAATGTCGACATATTATTGATATCAAAAGTATGAATTTTATTGCAGTATTTGATCACATACATAACGAATAACCAAGATGTTTCGTTCCATTACATACTATTATGCCATTATTCAAACATTTAATAAACAATCTAATTGTCTAATGAAAATATGCTTAGTACTTTTCGAAATTTTCGTTTTTGCCATAAATATACAAAATTGAAACTTTAATAACAATAAATCCAGTAACAAGTACGCTGATTTATTGCACATTTGGCTTTATAAAAAGCAAGACGATAAAATTACATCCTAGTTTGACTTTACTCGCGACTCAAAATTATTCGTAAAGAAAGTAATTCCACAAATGAAATTCCGAAACTGTACAAACGTTTCAAGCAATGCGTAATCGCACCTGTGTAATATAACCGCACGCTATAAACGCGGTGAATTCAACGTCTGCCGATTACACGTTAAATTCTAAAATTTACATTGTTCCGCATAACGCGTGTCTCACTGCGAAATACGATCACGCAATTTTTATGCGCATCCCCGTAAACGTTCGCGGGCGTTTGACGATTAAAAGCGTTAATACGAATGAAAAATAAATTCGAAGAAGATTCTATCTGAAAACAACAATAGTAGCGAGGCATTTCTCCGTAACGAGTCTTTAATTGAACGTAAAGAGTGTCGGAAACAAAGGGCTCGGAAATTATTTTACAAAAGCGCCGCGCACTCGTCTCCCGAGATGAGTTTTAATTTCGTGCTGGTTGACCGTGCGCCTTTTATATTTATTTCCATGGCGGAACAGCTTACCGCGTCAGCTTTTTAAACCAGCTTTCTCGCCCGAACTATTGTCCGCTCGCATTAACTCGGGTTCTTAACGAGGCCGTGTAATTTCGAGCCACGACTCATTAGCGATTCGCGCGCCTTTTTTATCGACGGCGTAGGATAATCGTCGATAAGAAACAACGTCTGCATTATCGGCTATAATACGAGGAAAGCGTCTGCCGTCTTGTCACCAGGTGTCGTACGCCATCAGCGTAATAATACGGGGAACTCTCGTTTCAAAGGGGATTTCCATAACAATGCCCGCGATTTCCCATAATGTGCTTCCCAGCCGATACACGTAACAATAAAAAGTGCTAAAAATTTAGAATAAGCGACCAAAACGTCGTCGCGTACCTTTTCAAACTTTCTCAAAATTCAACTGAAAAGTATTATTTTATTAGATAGCGTATAAAGAATTTTATAAGGAAATTGTAATCGTAAAGAAGATAGTAATGGTTATATATTTTAGTTTATTAAAGGTCACAAAGGTAATATTTTACCATTTATATGGAAGCTAAAAATAGAAATTTGTTATAAAAAGAGTGGTAAACATTGACGATATTTATTAAATTAGATCAGTCGAGCTTTTGAACAGATAACATTTTTATCTTTGCATCAAAAACACGCGAGAAACTTTAAACTGGTATTTTCTGAATTTTAATATATTGTTCGAGATTATTATAGCGAATTTACTATACAAAGTAATCTCTATATGTTAATGCTTTATATAAAATTTCAATATTTCCATATCCTTTTTGTTTTTCTTTTGTATCTTATGAGTTTCGTTTATAGAATTTCTCGTTTATAATATAATATAATATAAATCCTAATGATCTATCGATCACTGTTGTCAGCGCAATTTTCTGCGCAACGGAGCAGTGGGGACGTTCAGTGCGAACGGGATGGTACGAGAGAAAATCCTCAGTTCCCTTCGAGTCTTCGTATTCGGTGGAGCTTTCTGTTCGTGTCGTCCGGTTTGTCATGAATAATTTAGCGTAAAGCAGGAGGAGAGTTTATTCATCCTCATCATTGACCTCTTTCAACTCATCTTTTTTTTTATTTCAGTCTCGTCTCATGCAATTCAATTCAGTTTAATGTCCTTTTCAGTAAGTAGATCGACGAACAAAAACGTCGCTTCCACTGATTAATTAAGATCATTACTTCATCGAGCACAGTTGCTCAAAATATATTCAGAAGATATTAGAACCGCGAGGATTGGAAATATTTCAGCCGAAATAAACGGAACTCTGAGAATCGTGAAAATTGAAATCAATATTCCTCTAGAAAACTTCAGAACTCCGTCGACATTAAAATTTATTCGTTCTGGGTCACCTTTGACACTGCAAGTCGCATACGAAAATTTCAGCTTCTTCAGAGGCAAAGAACTCCGTTGAAATATCTCAAGTTAGTTCGCATGGTGTCGTCCGAGTGCATCATGCATCTTCGCCACTTGCGACAAATATTCATCGCTGCCCTTTTATTTCGAAATTATTCAGGGGTCGATGAAACTTTGGATGTTACCCTGGCTGTTTTAAAGGACTTGAAAATTTTACCGAGAACTTCGAATAGATAGGTTTTAGCGGAGCGCGGTCGTAAATCGAACCTTTTTCGATGTATAATTTATTGAAATCGGCGGGATCTGGAATATTTTTACACATTATTGGAGCAAAGAACTTTGACATTTTCCGAGTTCAATCTACTCTGGCGTACCTGTCGAAGTATTTCCAGCTTATATTATTATATTATTATTTTTTTATTATTTATATACTTGTGTTATTATTGTTGAAGCGTAACAAGCAAGGGAGAACTATCACGAATGCAACACTTTATTGTTTGGGACGAGATAACAAAAATACTAAACGGCCTGTATAATTCTTGTTTAAAACATTCGAAATATCAGTTCTTTTATTATAAGAATGCGCAGTGCCAATGAGTTTTACTTACGTTTACTTGTTTTATTTTTAATGTCTTTAGCAAGTGAATTAATTCATGTGTTGGTTTTATTTAATAGGCAAGTATATTCATAAGTGTAACAAAATAAAATAATCTTAGTATTATCTTTTAAATATAAGATTGTTAGTATATCTAAGTCTAGTATATCTAGTATATTATTAGTATATCTAATATATCTTAGTATAGCTTATAAATACTGTTTTCTTATTGATATCAAGTACATTTAACATTATATAATGACCTTAAATTATTTCAGTATTTTACGACAAGGAATAATCCTTTCAATAAAATGAAACTGAACAAAATTAACAAAAATTTATTGGTAAAAATATCTTAAACATTATCGTAACAGATATCCTAAAAATTAATAGTATAACAAGGAATAAATGTTTGAAGTAGTCTGCATAGCTTTGTCAATTTTTCTACTTACAAAATTGACATTCGTCATCATCTTCTGCACTTCTAAACATGAAAATAATTAACTGGCTGCCATAATTATGTATTAACTTTTTGTGACTTCAATATAGATACAAAGCAAGTATAATTTTTTTATAAATACATTAATGTAATGTCCCATAGAATCATTTTGTTCATTAACGTTAAATGCTTCTCATGTTTCTTTTGCCACAATAACATTTCATTGTTACTATAGATATATAAATTCTGCAGTCTATTAGTGATTATTTACTATCGACAATCTTTCTATAAAACTAATACAAATCTCAGGCAAAAGTTAGATCAAGCTTGTTAGGCCAAACTTACGTATGACTTAGGTCAAACTTCGTTACGACTTCGGTAAAACCTGGGGACGAACCTTAGGTAAACTTACGTAAAGTTTATGCAAATACGGAATTATAATGTAGACTGTCGGCAACGGGAAAACTGTTCCTAGGTACGCGGAATGAAAAGGAAATCGTTATCTGGCTGAACGTCAGCAGGAAGTGAAAAGAAGGATATTTCAACATGAAAGGTGGCAATCGTTCAGAAGAGAAACTTCTCCGAATGATTATCACTTTAATCAATAGCTGCCATTCGACTGCGAATGTCGGTGCCCAGCTCTCACTTTATCGAGCTCCACTAAATCATAGCAATTACAGCAGAATTGCAATAAACTGTCCAATTTATTCGATTTCACTGCACCGTTGGACGCTTGTACAATCGCTGCGATTAGCAGCCGCAGAAAAGACACGCGGCGCTTATCGCCGATCGTTCTACGAAATTTCGGGGCGCCATTTTCCGGCGCGAGCAACTCTCCTCGGCAGACGGTATAGAAAACAATTGGCGCGCGATGAAATTTTTTTTTTCCACTCATTCGACGTCGAGAAAATGGCATCCGTATATTCCATTTTTTTTTCGCCGTCCCTCAATGGGATTTTACGGGGACGGTCAAAGCGGTGGCGGTATTACGAATCGATCAATAAAAATCGCGTACCGATGCGTGACGAGCAAAACAGGAAAAAAAATATTATCCGTTTACGTGCAGATGGCCGCGTGAAATAATAACCGGCAGACGGCGAGTGACTTTCAAACTTCATTTCCGCGTGATGTTTAAATTTACCCCGGACAATGCCGCGAAAGGGCTGGTGGCAAGGGCTGTTGCCAAAATTGTTCAGCTTCTCGCTGTACCGTGAACAACAACTCTTTGCACTCGGATGTTTCCTGGTAAGAGACGTAACGAAATTGTTGGTGATTAAAAGAAAAAGACTTGAAAATAATTTAAGTATAGCGTTACGTTATTCTTTATATATCGACATAATTAACCCTTTGCGGTCGTGTTAAATTTATACATAAATCATGCTGGTCGTTATTAATTTTCTTTCAGCGGACAGTAATAAGAAAACAATAATAAAAGATGGAAAAACAAAATTTATTAACTCTGTTTTAATCTTTAGACATATGTAACACAATAATATGTTTTAATTTTATGTAAAAATAAAAAAGATAAATAAATCGCTTTGGTGGCTGAGAGTAGACATACGACCGCAAAGGGTTAAATGAAGAAATATATTGCGATCGAACTTCTGTTTCTTATGGTTAACATCGAAACCTTTTATTTTGCATAAAGATCTGTTGTTTAGAGTACACTATTCATAAATATTTAGTATAATATTTTACGGTATATTATATAAGCGATTTAATTATTTCCAGATTTCTACCATTTTACATTTTTCTCAACCCTTTGCACTGTAATGTCAGACGCGTGACGAATATTCTGTACATAATTCAATAATTATGACAGTAAATCGTTTCTTTTAAATCGAAACAAAATTTCAGTCTTCTGTCTTCAAAATCTAAAATTGAAAGTAAAAGGAGGAAATCAGGAAACAAAAAACTCCTCGTTTCATTAAGAAAATTGTTAAGAACGAAAAAGAGTGGAAGGGATTAAAACGTTAATTACTACTTTGAGAATTATTACGTTTAAATCTTTGATTAGGTTATGTGAGAAAATTCTCCGAATTCAAAGGATTAAATACCATTGACCCGGTTTAAAATGCGATTCTAACTGAGCACAATGATTATGTTTCGCTCTGCACTCTATATTAAAGGTATTTTATATTTTATATTGCTCGTGTAAATAAAAATGTAAAAGATGTCACATCCATTAAAGTATAATTGAGAATAATTGATTTTTGCTAGTTTGAAACGTATTGCTAGATTTCATAGATTTTCGAAACATATATGTCTTCTTTTATAAAACATAGCTTGTCAAAAATTTACTAATTATACCTGTATGTATTATACTTCGAAAAATGCAACACTACTTATACGTGTACAATATGTGCAGATATGTAAACGTAGAATTCTAATAAATAGTAGATTTGTAATATGAACATATACAAAGTAATTTTATTTCAATTTTAGTCTAACTATACCGTAACTATACTTTTATTACTACAGGCAAACTTACATATACGATATATACAGGGTGTATCAAAATAATCGTAACTCTTGGAAATATGGAGTTTTCTCTCATTTCCCAGAGTTACGATAATTTTAATACACCCTGTACATATGAAGATATATAAACAATTATACATAAAGAAAATATATGTATAATACGTGTACATATTCACATGCAGGAAAATATGACAGAAATGATTTTTACGTAAATTGCTTCACGTAAATATTACATATTCAATTTGCATTTTACGTTTTATTCTCTCCTTTCTCGTTAGTCACTTTAGGCGCTCGGCGTTGAATATTTGATTTGCCATGGAAATGAATTGGATAATCGAAAGGATTGGATTTTTACGGCTTTGATGCTGGCCGGTGATCAGCGTCGCGTAAAATGCGCATTTCGAGGAGCTGCGAGCGAAATATCCCGATAAGTGCTTTGCAATATTCCGACTAGCAGTGAGATATTATCCATAGCGTTCGAACTAGCAATTATGAATTGAAATCGAGTGTTTGGAGGAACGTTTTTAATCATCGATGCGTTGAACAAGTAAAATAATCAAATTAGAATTTATATGAAATTTCAGAATAAATGGAAGCAAATATTTCTAGATCAAATATAAAAATATATATTTCTATATTTTATTATATATAATTGTATATTTTAAAAGTCAACGAAATCATTTGCACTTTGAAATATTTTCATTGCAAAACTTTAAACATTGCTTCGATTGGATTTCTATTCTTCCTTAATTGTTATTCTCCTTCTGTATGTAAAACTACATACTCGCTCGTGCCTCGCTTGAATTTTTAACAGGTTATCAAATACACATTAAAGTAATCTACAATATGTTTAAAATTTCATGATGGTAAATTTTATCGGTGTCTCAGAGTAGTCATATGATTGCAAGGGGTTAAAATCTTATTCTCAACCTTTATATTTCACCCTTGAAGTTGTCACTTGTATTTTCATCAATTGAGCCTAAAATAGCTATGAAAACTGAACATGTATAAAATAAGTATTATATATTAACCTTTTACACTCAAGGTACTACTGAAAACCGCAATTTAATTTTCTGAAGTAGTTTTTACATTGTATGATCCGTTTATGTTTAAAGAGCTATTAAAAATGTAAGTCGGTCCAAGTAAATAAACTAAAATTTCATATGAATGCAATGCAAATCTAACAATAAATTAAAATACTATGCAATGGGAGAAGCGTCTTAGTATTGACGTTAAAACAGCTTCGGGTGCAAAGGGTTAATGTGTAAAATCAATTCCAAAGGAACAGTTTAGAAAAGCTCTGTAAGCGATTTTGTTTATACAGCAACTATAAATATTCACTCGTTGAAGGTTAACCCCTTGCACTATAATAACGAGTCAGACTCGTGATAGAGATTTCATGCAACATCTACTAAATATGAATATTATTAATTTCTTCTAAATCAGAATAAGGATAAATTCTTCTCTTATCAAAGTCTAGAAACAAAGGTACATAATGAGAATAAAAGAAATAAAAATTATCTGGTCCTATTATTAAAAATATTAAAGACAAATATGGGTTGATCAACGCAGCGCGAAAGTAATCGTAGTGCAAGGGGTTAATACTGCTCCTAGCCATTTTTAATATTAAATGTCGTACGCAAAATGCCTCAGTTATGATTCTCGAAAATTAATATTTTCGAAAACTATGCGTGACACGAAAACTTCCCCAACCATGTAGAATCTCCGCGACACGCGTGATACTTTCTTAGCCAGTTCTTCGCAACAATATTGCAATTAACGCCGAGACCCCTCGTCGCGGCTGCTTTTAATTATCACGGGCTTGTAATTAACACGTAGCTAGTTTATACTTACATTAGTCGCACAAAGGCGCCTAATGCTCATTTCTGACTCGAGAGCTCCGTTTACCCGATTCACGCGCGCGGGCGCGCGCGCGCTAAGCTGATTTGCCGTGTTACGCGCCGGGGAATATTTAATCGCTGGCTTTGAATACGTTCACACGAACCTCGAACGATGCTCGAAGAAGAACAGAGACGAGTGAGATTGAGTGCCGGCAGAGGCATCCTTCGCTGACGGTAAATACAGGGGCGGGGTGAATGGGATCGAAGAGGGATGGGCAGAAACGCGAGAACGCGAGAACGCGAAGGAAACTCATTTAAGTGTATTTGCGCTTTATCGACTGGCCATTAGCTTTCGAACACGAACCGGGCGTTATTAGAATCCCGATATTCATATATTTGCCAACATTTACGATCGTCGCGTTGCCGGGAGGTTTAGCGACTTCAAAAAAAGAAAAGTGCTATAGCCGTTTGTAAGCGGAACAGCGAGGGCACATGCACTTACTAGATTGAACGCCGGGGTATCGAAATGTTTTTGTTAGTCCTCCCACGAGAAACTGTACGATGGTCGGGAGCTGTGATGCAATAACGAGGTATAGGGTGCGATTTTTTGTTACGGCTTATGAGCCAAAATCATTTTTACATTTTCTAATTTTGGTTATACTTAACCCTTAAATGCATAGAGTCCCAAAAATGAATCAATAACTTTTTGCGCGGATACCCGACAACAGTTTTGATATCGATACATTTGGCTGAATGGCAGTGATTCCTTTGTCCATTGACTTATCAAAAATTAACTAAAATAATGTCATTTGACTTCAATATTTGTATCTTTCTGATGTTATACCAATTGGCGCGCATTTTTGATAGCGGGTTCATTTACGTACTTTCGGAAGTGGATTATTTATGAGGCCTGGATGTAAGCTGCAAAGTTTCATAAAATGCACAAAGTGCAATGTATTTCTTTGTTCCAAGAAAGGAAACGACTGCTTCAATCTCTTTCATACTAACTAAAGAATTTTTATGTCTATTTTGCATAGTGTACCAAAAATGAATCATTAATATTTTTCAATAAAAACCCTATAAGATATGACTTATAATTTTTTTTAATATTTTTCCCGATTTCCACTCATTTGAAATATTATAACCCTAATTTTTAAATAAAATTCATTAATTCATGCATTTAAGAGTTAAGCAAAACTGATGCAAATTTAACTGCTGTGTGAGTTATAACTTGATTTCATAGGTTGAAAGTATAAGAGATGTACAAAATGGAAATGTTATAGGTTAGAAGAACTACATTGAATCTAAAGGGTAATGGTTTAAAATAATAAAATATTAAAGTATTGGATATCAAATAAAATACAAAATACTATGAACTAAAATAATTTTTACATTTTCTAAATTCGTTATACTTAAAGAACTGATGCAAATTGAATTGTTGTTTGAGCTATAACTTAATTTCATAGATTGAAAGTACGATAAGGTTTAAAATAATAAAATATGAAAATATTGAATATAAAATAAAATACAAAATACTACGATTGTTCTTATGTGTTTTTACATTATTGATGAGTGCGATATGAATCAATTAAATAAACAGCTGCTTCACGCAGAGACAATATTTGTTTAATTGCAATTGAAAAATATTTTAGGAAGAAGCAAATACAATGTTTAAATTCACTCGAAAAGATTGCATATCAAATGATGGAATTAAAGTGATTATAAATACAAATATGAAGGGATTATAAATTCTTGCGGAGCACATTAAAAATCGAACTTCATAGCCAGCTGTTAAAGAATGTTATTTTCATTTATTACTGCGGATCTTTATGCAAATTAAAAATATTCTGTATCTATTGCAGCTAATGAAAACCACTTAGCAACTCTTCCTTGTTTTAATAATTATAGTTGATCGATAATAATTCATCTGTACATTGTAAACTCTCTTCAATTGTCCCTCAAATTGTAAATAAAACAAAGACAATTTAGGAAGTGGAGATACCATTATTCGAGCCTTGGGTTTCATTTTCACATGTTAATAATCGGCGACTATAAAAATGAGCCACTGAGCTCAAATAAACGTATCTCCTCTTCCTAAATTATCTACTTTTATTTACAAGCTAAAAGACAATCGCTTAGAATTTACTGTACTCTTTATAATCCACGAAACATTTAAAGACAATATTTAAACACACAAAATCCGCAGTTCAGGTGCCACACAGCACCTTATTCCACGATTCCAGATGTCGAAACAGAACAATTGAGTTACACGCGAAATATTTTCAGCATCTTCGTACAATTTCTAGTAAGTAATTGGATCGGCGACCGAACGAAAAGCGGGACGAGAGAGCCGATTCAATTTTCCGGATCGAGTTATCGCGGAAAGATTACTGTTCCGGAAATAGTGTGCCTAGCAAAAGTTTGGACGGCTGTCCGATCGCTGCGCGGCGCTCTCGTTCTTTTCGGAAAAGCGAAGTGTGTCATCGCAGATAAAGAAGTAAAGGAAACCGCGATCGACGTGTTCGAACGATCAAAGAACACCATCCATGAAATATTGACACGTCGCGCGCCACATGGCTCCCGGTTCTTTCGGAATATCGAGCGCAATCGGCTGCGAGCATCGCGGAATCGACGTCGCACCCCGTTCCAAGTGTACATTAAACACACTCTGTGCGCTCATATTTTACTACCGTGCTGTGTTTTATCGCTTCCGGGTTCGAGGATCGCGCGGAAAGACGCCGTGAAACGGGCCCCGAGATTTGCCGACGCGTTTCGATTTCTGATAGACGAACGTTTTCGCCCGACGGCCGGAAACGTTTCACCAAAATCTAGGACGAAACGCTCGGCTTATCGATCCCCGTATTTTAAGCGCAGTTCGGGTCTTTAATAAATAACCTAACAACCTAGTAAATATCCTAGATAATAAATAACCTAGTAACCCAATAAATAACCTAAATACTAAATAACTTAAATGATAAATAACCCAAGAACCTAATAAATTACCTAATAACCTGATAAATAACTTAAGAAGCAACTGAAATCATAATCGATAATACTCGATAAAAACATTTGAGAAGGAAAAAGATGTTTTTTGAGGCTCATGTAAGTAACAACATTTTTTATTTTGCTATAATCAAAAAATAGTAGTGTTAATTGTGAGAAACATGAGTTGGATAAAATAGTATTTCTTCTTCACAGTGCTATTAAGTTAAATTTAATGCAATATTTTTTGAATTTTTAGTGTCTTCATAGTTTTGCATTTGATCTGTTCAGTTTTGTCATAAATGCATAAAATACACAGTTTAATCATTTCACATGTAATTCTTTTATCTGCCATAAAGATACATTGTGCAAGTAATATGCACAGAGAAATAAATTTGCGACGACCATAATTTTATATTTTACATCAAGAGCATCAAATTTTAGTAACTATAATTGTTGAGGGGTTGTGTGGAATAAAACACTCTCGTGTAGTATAAAACCAGAGTAAATAATTATATATTTAGAAGTTAATATAATGGTACGGTGGAAGGACAGGCGCACGATGTGAATGCTACGGACTATACAGAAGAACTCGTGAGCTAGGCGACAGTACGCAGTTCTGTGCCTAGCGTACTTGAAGGTTTACCTGAACCCTCATAAAAGTTCGGTACCTGGGATGTAGAGGTTTTCCTAAAAAATACAGACATACTTCGTTCTGCTTAACAATAATTATTTAAAATTCTAACACATAGTATGTAACACATATTATAGCTTCTCTTTGACGATATTTTTATCGTGTTTTATAAGAGGCTGCGATGTATTTTATACGATAAATACAATAAATGTAACTATGCCATGTTGTATTATAAATGCAACGATGTTGGCGATGAACTTGTTAACGTTCGCATTATACAATTAATATTGACATTCAAAAATAAATGATTCTCTTACCTTTTGCGAAAATATTAAAAATAGCAAATTTTAGTCCCGACTATAAGGGTTGTGTCAACCCCTTTTATACAGAAAAATATACGCTTTTTAGAACGTTCAAAAGCCAGCAGTAAATATTTCTGTTTAAAAAGAGTCACTCGCTAAAATGGTATTAATTAAATTATTTCAGCTGCTTCGTAAGTTCGATTAAATAAATAATGCATCAAAGAGTCGCTGTTCAAAGTTAAAACTATGCTTTCAGAAAATATAATTTATCAAATCATAAAATTGACAAAGATATGCTTGCAAATAAATAAGTACCAATTTGATCTCCTAAAAACTGTTTCATTAAAATCGACATATACAGAGCTTTGTACACATTTGCATAAATATTAGGTCTACCGAAGTTCTGCTTGCAAAGTCAAAGAATTTAATCAATTTTTCGTACATTTGATAATATTTATTATACAATTTAACTTCGTTAATCTCTAGGCAGCGTGATGGCAATTTGGAAATAACATAATACTTCCCTAATAGCATAAACTTGTAAAGACAATGATATAGTCTTGTCCTTAAGTCTATATTACATAAACTAGTAAAAAAAAAGACGATACACTTTGAATCACGATTTTCGAACGCACCCAAACGACGCTGAATTCCGCACAATCATAGGTTTTCATCAATTTCAGCCGGATAGCTCGTACAATTTCCTAAAAAACCGACCAATCACCAATTTCCGCCGTTGCTGTCCAAGTTGCTGCAAGCCCGTCTTAATTATTCGACCCGAACTAGAGCCCTTTAGATACCATTTACGATCGCGTTCATTATCCGAATAAAATCAGGCGCACCTGCGGTCCGTTCTCGCCTCACCATCGAAAGAATTGGTCCTCGCGTTACCATCGAATTTTCCTCGAGGCGAGACCAAAAAAAGACGAAAGAAAACATAAGCTATCCCGGAGCAAGCGCGGATTCTAAAAGGATAATGAAACGACCGGTAACCCTTATAAATCTCCATCGGCCGATCCGGCGGACACCGAACGAGGGCAGGCGAACACGGGTGGAAATCAGGCCGCGGCGAGTTGATGCGCGAGGCGAGGGTGGGAAAAAAAAAAGGGCCGGCAAGAAGAACACCGCCATAAGAATTCTCGCTTTATCGAATCGCGCCGCTTCATCGGCTCGAGTACTTCGTTTGATGCTCGCTTCGATGAGAATCGAAGTTAATGGAAGAGCCGCGCGCGGTCGGTGTAGCCTCGACACCGCTGCGAGAACAACTACGCACGCACGTAGAGAGACGGAGACGGCGAGGGGGGCGGCGGAGGCACCGGGGGTGGCCTGGTGACGCTTTTAATCATGAGGGACAACGACGATGAAAAATCCAGGTCGTCGGAGGTGCGAGTCCGACAGACCGGGGTAAAAATATATGACTGTGTTTCTATGTGCATTGTTTGAAATAGTTATTTATTTCTGTATTAATTTTTGCATTTACTTCTGCATCTTTTGCTCTGATCGATACCCTGTGAATCGGTTGGCATGGCAACCAATAATTTGTTATCTATCGTTGAAATAGACATCTTAGATCGTACCACTGTAAGCTCCTAATGTTATTGTATAATTTATTAAATATTAGATACCTTTTGCGATGAATAAAATAAGTCAAATAGATAAAATAAATATTGTTTAACGGCCGAATGATCGGTCGGTAAAGTGTTAAATGTAATACTAGTCGAAATACTTGATTCACTTTAGAAGTGTATACTAAGTATTTGAAATATAGTATATTTTAGTATACGAACCTGAGATACTTGAGTGAAATCAATATTTTCTTTATTGTGTGTGAAATGAATCGCTTGAATATTATTTGTATGAAAATTTAGCTGGTATTTTAATCCTCCGTTTTCAGACTGAATCAAAGTGTCACACATTTTTTATTCGAAAAGCTAATATTGTTATAATTTATTAACCTTGCTATTATTGGACAGATATGTACACCGTCAAATTATAAGAAAAAGACTATTTTTTAAAACAGTATGTGTTTGTACCTTAAACGTTTACTTTCTCTAATAAATATTAATTGAAATAATCAATGAAAATGCTAATAAATGAAACGCTATTTCAAATAATTATTTCTAATATATCGCAAGAAAGTACTCATTTAATAATTCTCTTTACTGTGGTATAAATAACTATTAGTGGAAATGAAACACAATAGATTACTAAACAAAATCTATTGCAAACAATCGAACAAAATTTTTAGCAGACAAGACTTACTACATCAGTTGTCCAATTATATAATGATTATGCAGCTTAAGCGTGAAGTTGGCTGTGACAAAATTAAGTCTTTTCTTGGGAAAAACGAAATTACTTTCCGAACAACCCAATATTTCCACGCACTTCTCTACGAAGTGAAATAAATCTTGAAATAATATTCCACACAAACAAGAGTACTCCATTAACTACGGTCCCACACGTTTCAAACATTTTTACCCAGGCCTGTAATCCCCACGTAGAACGGCCGCGCAACGTGCACCAGGGGCGCTCGAATCCCCTAGCTATCGGTCCGAGGGTATTAAAATGTCAGGTTACACTTGCCGGTGTGCCTAACCTATCGGATGCTGATGATATCGTCGACATATGATAATAGGGAGCGCGCTTCGGGGCCAGAAATACCCTCGCTGGCCACCGAGCCGTCCCCGTGTGCAGCCCTTCCATCCCCATGGATCCTCCGGCTGCAGCCTCCTGCATCCACATGCAGCCCCTCGACCCTACACACTGAACCGCGTTCCGAAGCATCAAGGAATGCTCTGGAGAGCGACCACCGAGTTAAAGGGATGAACCCGGGAGGAAGGAGACGCCTCCGCCGAGCCATTCGAATATTTTCGTCCGCGATGTCGCTGCGGGGTTGTTCTCAGAAAATCTGGCCGGATTGGAAAATGGTCCACGATTTTTGACCGTCGGCTCTCTCCGGGATGAAGCCTGGAAATTTTAATTCACGGCGATAGCGTTCGGAGCATTGCTCGGGGAAATCGGAAACTCTGTCGCGAATGTTTAGTTTGTTTTAGGTTTATTAGTGTTTTAACGCTTCGATGAACGTGAATTAACCTGAATTAACGTGAAATAACGTGAATTAATGTGAATTAACGTGAACTAATGTGAATTAACGCATGAACATGGAATAGATTTACTCAAAAATTTCATAACCTGAATAAACCTATATTTTTATGTATCTCCTCGTGAATAATAACGACTTGGGACAAAAGATAAAGAAAGGGAGAATTGTATAAAAGAAGAAGCGTAAAGTCTTAATACTGACGTAAAGTCTATAAGGACTGACAGTGAATTTTCTGTTCAGTCGACATTCTTGCGATTAATTGGAAAAAGCTCATGCAAGTGGAAAGATTTGTTTAAATAGAGAGAACTTAGATTTTATATTGCTTTCTTACCAAAAAGGGCGTAAAGCGTAAAGTGCGAGTGTAAAGATCTGATTCATTCGAAAGAATTTAGATTATTATAGAATTGTTTAATTTTGTTACACATTTCGTTTAATAATAAAATTTGTTAATTTTCTACAACAAGAGCATATTTTTGTGTTGAAATTACATTTATTTATTAACTTTGACTGATTAAATTAAATAAATAAATCAATGTTGGTGGTAAAATTAAAAAATTAAACTGTCATTCAATTATGATTTAATTGTTTATTATAACAACCATGCATATACTTTTAAAAGAGATTGCAACAGTTAACTAGTTAAGTAACATTTCTATATTATACATTTTTGTACAACATGTGTATACAGGGTGTTCATTTTATTATGTAATTAATGTAAATTGAATTGTCTTTGTTATTTCTGTTGATATAAAAAAAAATGTGTCAAGACAATTTTATTTATCTTAAGAATATTTTGATTCAAGTTTATTTTTCTCGCAAGATCATTGTTATGGACGATATTTTTTATGCATTAATCTCTATTTTTTAAGTCATATGAAAGTTATACTGTAAAAAATCGTTAAATTCGTCTTGATGCGCAGGACAGTGCTGCGTTATAAAGCAACAGTAGTTAATATGTAAAAAGTAGTAAAGTTATCCTAACACATTTTTGCATGTAGACATAATAACAAAAATATTGAAATAAGTAGAATAAAATAAACATCCTGTAGAACACTTCTTGTATAATAAATCAATTAGGCACGAATATATAAGAACAATTCTCTTCGACAAATATAAGCAAAAATATAAATCAAAAGTTGCAGTAGCAGTTTAAAAAAATGTTATCTTTCAGTTGAAATATCGTACAACAAAATCATCTTGAAAATTGACGATTTTTAATTTTCATTCGACTTGAGTTCACCAATTCTCAAACGATTAGTTTCATAATTCATCTTAAAATGTAAAATTTCATGTACTAAAATAAAGAAATAATACAATGTCTTGAAAACATCGAAACATTATTACAAAATATACATCTTCAAGAGAAATTAAAAATTTACCAGTATCGAAAACTCTTCAATTATAATAATACAAAGAAGAGCTGTTCGCTCGAGCATCCGATTTACAAAAGGATTACACCGTGACACGTGACCGCGTGACGAACAAACAAACAAATAAACAAAACATCACGCGATTTTTTACTGAAAATTTCTAATAAAAGTTTCGTTACTATTCAAGTAGCAAAAAAGTATCAGAAAACAATGCAAGTATTAATTTCGAAACGAAACGATTAATGCCTCTCCGAACAAGAATTTCATTAAATTCGCAATGCAGGGAATTTGCAAAGTGGACAAAAAAATGTCGGAAGCTGAGGGTTATTAAAAAAATGTAGAGAGAGAGAGAGAAAGATTTAGTTACTCGTAATTTTGCTGAGGGGCTCCTTTCGATCATGCGATCCTCCGCGAGCCGGACAGAAATTCTTCAATTTAGACGGGATGCTTTCATTTGAAGCTGGAAAGATTCCAGGGTTACGCTTACCCTTCGTAATATGGACGTGACGTTTATTTACGAAGATCTTAAGCCCTCCGGGGCCCGATCGTTCCACTCGGGGTGAGTTACGGCTAAATTTAAGCGTCTTCCCACCCATTTTGTCAGTAGTCATTAGTTAACGACGGCGCTACGTCCTCGAATGGATCGCGAGTAGATGTACTGGTCTATTAATAGATCAACCCTTTGCACTCGAGTGGTGACTCTAAGGCACCACTAAAATTATTCCATTTCATTCCCAAATAATTTTTGCAACAATAAGGTTCAGAATTTAAAAAATCGTCAAGTAACAAAACTGTTGGTAGGAGTCACAAGAATAAATTTTGTATGCATAAAAATTTATTTTGTTAAATAGAATGGTAATACCACGAACCAGAAAAATTATTTCGAATTTACAGTTAAAATGGCTCCGAGTGCAAAGGGTTGAAATCTCCTAACTGGGCAGAGTGACGGAATTAATGGCCGTGGCTTTGGAACACGAATCTGAATATCTATATTGCTAAATATTGAACCGTTTGCTTTTGAAGCCATTTTACCTGTAATTTTAAAATAACTTTTCTGACATATATTATTTCCACTTTAAATTACAAAACGAATTTTATTCATACGAAATTGAATCTTGTAACTCATCCAACAACAGTTATACTTTCAATAATTTTTAAAATCTAATCTTTCATAATGTAAAAATTATTTTGGAACGTTTTGTAACAATTTTAGTGGTGCCTCTGAATCACCATTCGAGTGGAAAGAGTTAAATTTTCACGAAAGTGTAACGAATGGAGAAAGTTAATTCGCGGGTAATGAAGGATGAATTAAAGGTTCTGTAAAATGTGGTAGCATATGAACTTGTTGCAATCGTTTTATGTAAATCATTTTCAAGTTTCAACTCAAAATGGTAATAAAGGAAAGTAAAATATTGAATCAAATACGATTTAATAATATTAAATTAAGGCAACAGAAAATTGAGTTTCATCATTTTTACTCCAAGCGGCATATTTAAAACAAATTTATTTGTTAATTTCAAGCATTTTTGTACGTTTTTAAATTTGTATAACATCTTAGAAAGAAGTTTAAATTTATTTGCATATTATCGTTGCAATAATGTAACACACAAGTGAATCAATTTTTATTACAATCTCCTTCAAGTACCTCATCAATTAGTACATAAAAGTTTGTGACTAAAGATAATAAAAAGTTTAATAGAAAATGCTACGTTTATTGTCACAAAAATAATTGTTGATACCACATTATCCTTAACTATTGTATCGATAATCGTATTTCTGATTAACCCCTTCCGAAGGACTATAGAAAAATTGTAAAGCCCATTTCGATTCCCATTTCTTGGGTAATGTAAAAACGTTGAAATAAATAATATGATAATAATTGAGATTTATTAAGTATTCTAAAAAATATTCTTATTATATTAGAATATTATTATTATTAGAATATTATTATTACTAGAATATTATTATTATTAGAATATTATTCTTTCATAACTAAACTTTTGAAAAGAACTTATCGCACAGATTATTTCGCGCGAATCCTTCCCATAATTTTACAACCGTGCATTCAACGTCTACCTTATGTAGAGCAATAATGTCACCGAATTGCACTCCACAATGAAAAGCAGATAATTCGCTGCAGTTCAATCTAAAGTCCTATTCAGCACCTTCCGTGCCAAAGGAACAGACATATTAGATGACAGAATATGACAAAGCTAATTAATGAACAATGACAATCGCATTACGTCAGTCTTAATAGGGCTACTAACGACAAGTTATTGTATATACCATCCTTCTGCTCTATAATATGTATGTATAGATACTGCATCCGTATAGCAGACCTATAATAAAACGTTCAATAGCCTGAATGGTATAATGAATAAGCGATATTGGACATGTGAAGCACGTCGATTGAGATAGCTAAGGGACAGTCGTTGTTCCTGTTTCTTCTTCGGTAATAAAATCTTCTACGAGATGTTTGCCTGACATACGATTTCAGCTCGCGTTCGTAAAAAGATGTTTCGATTATTTATGCAATGGCGGTAACGAACAGCGCGGTTTTATGGAGCAGGCGTAACTTAACATTCAAGCTTGTCTTCCTTCAGCAATCTCTATCCTGTACTTCTGTTTTCATAGGAAATAAAGATAACAGGGCGTTCTTCGTGAAAATTCAGAATCACTTCGTAGAAACAGCAATTCCTTCAGATAATTAAGATTGAAACAAGGATTTATTATACTTTATCTCGCGAGCAAAATCAGCTTCGTGAACGTTGCTTAAACGATACGAAGTTGAAAAACTCTATTACTGTCATACATAATTTCGTTTACTTATTTTATATATTATATATTATATTTGCAGGAAACCGTATAATTGTAATCCTACAAAGTGTTCGCCAATTGCTATTAAGCAAATGCCACATTAAATAAAGAATTTAAAAAATGATTTCCTGCACGTTTCACATATTGTAATCAGAATCCATGAAATACTATTTCGCAAGTGTCAAATTTCACAAAAGCGTCAGATTTATACAACTTTTTAAGATCTAATCATCTATTGTATTGCCCGAGCGAAAAAGTTTTCATGGATTCTTAACGGCCGCCATTATTTCCTGAAAACAATAGCCAATTTCGTTTAAGCATGCAGTTCAAGTTCAAGCGTAACGCGTACGCATAGACGTGGATAAAATTTACTCCGTCGTGATTTATTAATATTCAAATTACATTTTCCTGCGATATTGTTGCATTCAATTAAGTATTAAATATCGAAGAAGTTTACTGTAATCGCGTGTAATTGTTAAAAGAATTTCTCACTAGTATCTTCGATGTTTAAAACAAAAATTAAATGGCCTTTCTAATGAATAAGTAAATAATAAATAGTATAAAATCCTTGACTTGGATTCGCAGTTACGTCAATATTAATTTTCAAGAGACAAAAATATTCCAAATTCTCGATCGCTCCATTCGAGAAACAACGTACATTAATTTCACAAATGAGAATCATTTATATTTTATAAAAGAAAAACATACAACTAAACAATGATTTCCAACAATATAACAGAATTTCCTAATGTAGAGTATCTTCCACTTTTAATCGCAGAAATGCGTGCGATCGAGCGGCAATAAAAAGGAAAATCGTAGGATTTCGTTCCACCCCCGTTGAAATGTTTCTACGCAATCGTAAGGATAACAGGCCGATGACTAATTGGTACACTCGAGAAGATACGGGGTTCGCCGTCTCCGATTCGGCCGACCGCGGGTAGTCAAATATTTCTGAGGCTTAGTGTACCTACGCGGCTCCAATTATCTCCGAGCAATCTCGGTCTTCGTGCTCTCAACGTTTATGACGGGAAAATACACGAAGATCCGTCTAATAAAGACAGCCCCGGGGCGTTCGAGTCACGAAGGCGTGGGAACAGCCGGTTGGAAAATAAGGAAGCGGCAAAGAAAGATCCAACGATCTACGTTAATCGGGGGCGAACGTTCCCCGAATACGAAAGGAGCCCGGGAAGAGGCCTAGGTGGAACAAGAGACGTCGGATCAGGGGACCCCGACTACCCTGTCTCGTTCGACGGTCTCGTACCACGTCGACATCCTCTTTAGCCTTATCTATCGACTATACGGCGCCCAGAGTGGGCTATTCGCCCAATTTCGCTGATCGAAATTATTTTTCTCACTTAACTTTCTAAAACGGAGCTACCAACTTATTTACGGAACTGTCACCTACGAAGTATATAATAATTATCGACAGATAAAAATTATTAATGAAATATTCTAAATATTAATTTCGTTATTTAATGGATTGAAAACTTGCCTGTTTAATTATTTGTTATTTTAACACGGTGAGGAAAATCTTAAACGTTAGCGAAAAGAGTATTGTTATTAGTTGTATTATTTAAAGGCTGTATAATTGTTGAAAATATCTAAAAGAAATGAAATAATTTGTAAATATCATGAAAACTTATGTGAAATTATTTGAAAGTATTAAAAACTGTTAAATACTATTGTCAACTACTATAAATTATTGAGAATGGTGTTCAATAATAAACAAAGTAAGAAAATATAAAAATATAATATGTTTTCTAGGATAAGATCGGTAAGAAAGCAATGGTACAGCAATTTTGATCACCCCACAGTAATTGGCTTCACTAACTTATATTTTTATAGTTGTGTAACTATGACATAAATTGAAACGTTCTTAAACAAATACAGATATCTCATACTGTTTACTTACATTTTTATCTTATACGCTTGTGGAAATTTGAAGAGTGGTATTTTGTTTTGACAGTAAAGATTGCTCATCTTCCGCAATATTTTAAAAATCATACTTTGTCCACCCTTTTTGGACTAAATACTCCACTTTACAGCGGGGTGGTTTCGAAAGAGATGTATTTATAACAGAAAATGCAGTCATACGACCCTAATCACATTAGAGATATTTTCCACCTAATCACTGTACTTATCTCCGAGGAATTTTATCTGAAACATATCAGATTTTTCCATTAAGGTTTGCAATACTCGGCCGTGTGGGCGGCCGATCACGGTGGTTGCGGTGGGACGAGGGGAGGGAGACGGGGCGGGTGCGACAACCCCGTGTGTCTCGTCTACGAACGCCGAGGGGGGCTCGCTCGTTCGGGCATGAAAATTCTGCACCCCTCGTTGCACAGAATCATCCCCCATCGATCGACCTATTCCGCTCTCGTTCCGCCCCTCCCACCGATGTAGGTGGTGTCGGCGAAATAAAAAGCGAACGGGCGACAAAAAAGATTCAACGCGCGAAATATAACGACGCCGATGACGCGACCGCTGCGTAAACAATTTAATATTCACGCGCGCGCGGGGCGAGCGGAGCGCGCGCCTGGGACCGGCGAAAGGAGGAAGCGTCGCGACGCGCCGGGATTAATGAAACGTGTTTGAATTCGCGACACGTTCGCCGCTCCGTAGAGACCCGCGAAAGAAATTCCGGGGACAAGACGCTGTACACGGAGGCGCCACGGAACGACGGCGAATATTAGGGAGCGTGTTTAGCCGGCGAGTTTTATTCATCCCGCATCCCGGAGCGTTCCGGGATGGGCTTAGAGGACTGCTCTCCGAGGAGACTTTTGAAAATTAATCGGACGTAAGGATTTCGGCGAGGTTCTTTCCGCTGCTTTCGCATAGCGCCGGGTGTTCCGAGTTAGGAACTGCAATTGCGGAATACTTGCAACGTTGTTCAGGTTGGATTAGAGTTGATCGTTTTATTCTCCGATTTCCAGGTGATTTTTTTCTTCTAATGTTTTTGAGAGAGAAACATTTTACAGTGTGTGTCAGAAGTAGAATTTTTTAAAGCATTAACCCATTACGATAAAATTGTAAAAATATTAGGGTGTTTCATAAGTTTATTATTATTATTATTATAATTATTTCATTATGTTCCATATTTGGATCATTGGCCGGATGAACTGCTGCAAATATAAACAAACCTAATATTATAGACGTCAATGTATATTATATTTATTGCAACGAGAAATATATAGATTGCATTGCAAAGTATGAAAAATTTCGAAATATTTATCACTTTCTTCCCTCAAACTCGTTGTTGTCAAATCGCACTTCAGAGCTTATTTTTTCTTCATTAGTTTTGGATTTTTTATTGTGCAGGATTTTTACAATTTGATTTTATATTCCACAAATAAGCGAAGATTCTACAATATTTGTTTTATACGAAAGTTTTTATGAATTATTATTTGTTCGAAAGTTGTAATTATTTTTTCAAAAGCTATTAAATCTGTGTCGTAAAGAAAGGGCAATAAGGGGTAGTTTTATTGAAATTATCGAAGTAGTAGAACGAGTGTTTGAAAACACAGTTCGTAATTGAAAATATTTCATAATTTTTATCACGATATTTCTAAACCTTTTTTATTGTAATTTTCCTAATCTTTTCATTAAAAGTTATTAAGATTTGTCAAAAGTATGATTACATTCTTAGGGGTTCTACTATTCCACATATAGTTTGTATATTAAACAATTTATTCAATAAACAGCGCACGGTTCAAGATATCGATATGTAATAAAATTGCCACCAATTTGCAGGATTTTTCAATTTTACTGTTAATTTTTAGTCATTGCAGTCAACAGTGTCCACTTATTACATAAATATTATAGAAAAGGAAAATCGTATGAACATAACAGGTATCATTATTGTATCATTAATATATCATTCTATTCCACAAATCGTATGTCATTATTGGACTGTGAGATTTGCAACAGCGAATAGATTTATAAAACTTAACTTTACCTATATATTATTAAAAATTCGCTAAAATTATTCCCACTTGTTGTAATTTCCATTTTGCGATATATAGCCCAATGATAATTAGATAATTAACGAGATAGCATTCAACAATTTGATAAAAGCCCCTACATATATTTTATAGGGGCTATAATATTCTAAATAAATAAATAATATCAAACACGCTGACCGATTGTCGAACAGAAAAAGTAATAAATATTTTAACTGTTACACTCACATTTATACTCTACAAATTGAATTACAAAAATAAAGAAATGCTACGTACATTTACATTCACATTGTAAAAACGTTTTTTACAATGCTCTCGAGAACAATGTTCGATTCAGACAATAAGATAAGAGCATATAATCATGTAAACAATCATACAAGATCGAAAACAAAAGTATACAGAATTTCCGTTCCAGAAAAACTCGCGGCAAGTCGTTTCTACCGATATTTCGTTGCTGCGACGGAATTTCAGCGTTTCCGAGGAAATCGGTACAATTTCGCTAAGAATGCCTGGAACAGCTCGTAAACTAAATTACGGAAACAGAGAAACGGAAAGTGCGAAAGGGGAAGGGGAGGGAGGAGACAACGGAGAAGAGAGTTCACGGTAATGATCGATGCCGGGCCATTTAGCAATTCGAACGGCCGTAAATTCCCGGCGAACGTTTTGTGGACAATGGCGAAACAATTTTGTAACGAAGTGCAGACGGTGCTTTTCGGTGGGGGCCGCAGCCACGGGAAAACTCTTGTAATGGCGGCGTGGGCGACAGCGCGAGGGGCACAAAACGCATTCCGTGCCGTCGTATGATGCATTGCGCACCCTCCAGTTGTTGCGAACTCCCCCTTAATCATCCCTACGGCCGGTCTCTGACCGTCGGTACCCTAAATTTTCGCGAGCCAGAAATTAGCCGGGATCCGAATCGCATCAGCTAATGGCCACTTGCTGAAATTTCCTTACAGGGAATTAGCTCGCACGGAATTATAGCCATTTTGACGGATGTACTGTCGCTGTTACTCGAATTAATTGAACTGAATAAGAATCGAACCAATATGAATTAAACTAAATTGCTCGAATACATTAACCGTTCGATAATAACTTCTTCAAGCGTTTAAATAGATTTATTAAAACTGATTTAATTATCACTGTGGTCATTTGTATAGATGTACTTTAGGACGGATGTAATTTTTCGACCATCGAATTTTTATCGTCTCACAGGTTTATTGTTAATCTATCGTTAATCTACGTTTTATTGCATTAAATATATAACGTTTTTCCTCTTCATTTTTTACAATATCGTATTATATCCTTTCATAAGCCTAAACCCAATTATAGGGAATTGATTCACTTAATTCTGTAGCCATTTTTGCAGATATAATTTGCATTGTACTTTTTTTCTTTTGAACAACTCTTTTATAATAAGATAACTATGAACATATTAAATCGCGACTTCTAATACCAACCTTCTGCGTTCTAAAAATGCTTATTTAATTTATGAAATAGAATTAGCTTACTTCAAATTATATTTTCAGAAATCTACATTCATACATAATTATTTTTGTTAATTAACCATGAACATGTTAGTGTACACCTCCTGATATCAGTTTACATTTTTTTAAAGTGCTTAAATAAATTTATTTACAGCTTTATTAAGTTTTACAAAATTTGTAACGAACAATTTGCTGACTATTATATAATATTAACATAAACAAACTAAAATTCTGTAAATAAATTGATAAGATACTAAATATTGCATTATTTTTATGTCGTTTTCCTAACGAGGAATTCCCTGTCCAGTAAAAGAAACGTTTCTTTTATTGCGACTAATATAAAATTGCTGAACAAGAGAACACTTATAAAGATTTCATCTAAACACGAGAAAAATAATGTGAATTTTTTACATACAATTCGCTGACGTTTCTATTAAAAGTTCTTACTTATTTTATACGAATTTATTCGTCACATATATAATAAAATAAATCATAATACAGCGAATATGAATATTAATCATTGTTTCTCTTCCTCCACTAAATAAAATAGATCACCCCTGACGAAATTTAAAAACTCATCTTAATCGATCGTATTCCGAAACGTGCATTGTTCTTCCATTTTGTACTTCGATTCACCCGTTAAGTACATTTTCGCATTTATTCCGCGTGGAAGATTTCCTTTCGGAGCACAATTGATACGCGTTTCAGAAAAGAAGAAGGGAGCCGGGTGGCACGTTCACGGCTCGCGAGGGTAAACCACCCCGAAAAATCTCGCTGGAACAAAACAGTCGGCCGGGGCAAATGACACATAGCGCAACCCCTCGATTACTCGTTCCGCTTAATGCGACCGAGCCCGTGGGCGAGAAAATATCCCGATGCTCTGGGCAGCTGGGCAAAAAAGAATCGAGTCCCAAAATTACGGAACCGTCGGGGACGCGTTCGCCCGCGGATCCGAAAGGAGGGTGCCCGCCGCGCGCGGCATTTGCATACGGGAGACGGATCGACGTTGATCGAACGTTTCCCGACGCTAGCGAAATAACAAAATTACCTACGCGGAACCGTTCCGCCGCGAACTTTTGCAAAATTTCCATCGCGGAAGAACGTCTCGAGCCTCGTTCTTTTTTTTTTAACGAAGGATCCGTTAACATGCGGCAGCGATCGAAGTTCGATTACAAAAGCGGACGGGAAAGTGCGCGTAGCTGGGGAAAAAAAAGGTATGGAAGTGCAGATCGAGATCGATTTAGGAAACACCGGAGTTTTCGCATCGGAGAGCGAGCAAAAGCTGACAATGACTGACTCGCCGCTATTATTTGCGACGGGGAAAAATTTCAACTTGTCGCTGTCGTGGCTGAACTATTTGCACTGTTCCGCGGCAGAGGTCGGGAGCACGGTTCTCTTGTCAAAATGGATGCGTCTGTTATTGAATTATGCTGCTGTATGCAGCAGTGGAAAAAAAGGCGTGGTTTTAAGTGGATAATATTTGCGTATTTTTGTGGAATTTAATATGAGGATTTTGTGAGAATGGAATATCAATACATTACGTCCTAATAAATTATAAAGAGGTTTCACAATGACAGGCAATTTTTATTTTACGTAAATATTTGCAATATAATGGTAAAATTGGTTGATATTGCATGTGTTTTAATGATAATTGCTTGATTCGATGAGATAAAATTTATTCAAATAGCAACTATCACATGTCCACTGTAAAGTATTTATAATATTTCTTGAGATCTTTATCAATTTTTAAGATAATATTTGTTTAAGAAAATGACTAACGTAAACTTGACAACTAATATAACATAAACTAACATAACTAAACTATTAATAAAACAAAGTGACATTCGTATCTCCAAATCGATTATTAACTCATCGACTCGATTTTAAAAACAGAGGCAGCACAATTAATTTAACGAATTATTTAATTCGCGCGTACTTTAACAAAACGGTTGATCCATGGAGTTAATATGCAAATAATTTTTGCAAGTTATTTCACGGATAACTATGATAACTGCCGCCGGTAATTCGGCGGCGGGGGAGACGTGAATTTGCATATCCGTCCGCGGCACGATCCCGTCGAATTCGATATTCGAATTTCGAGCGAGATAATGCGAGAAGATTTCAGGATGTTTAATTGAAAAATCAGTTTTATCAATGGCGAGATCAGCGCGCAGGGGTCGCAGACGATTATGTGTATACGATGATCCATGCAATTATTCGTTAAGCAGGAAAGGGCGAGGCAGACGTAAATGTCCCATGGGGATGTCCGGCACGCTATAAAATGAAGATTTATTCGTTTCCGATGTAACAGCGGGCAACAGTAACCAATTGCGTGGCCGGAATGAATCAATAGATGGCTGCAGACGTCGTTCCGTTTTTATCCGATCAACCTTCAAACGTCGGTCGCGTCTTGAAATTGCCACATCCATTGATACGATTCTATTGTTACATTGACTCCTGCGTTTGTCGCGGAGAAAAAGAATTCATTTCAGGCCGCATTCTGCGAGACGGATCGTAATGAACCATTTCAAAGCTTCCACACGGCCATTGATATTGTAAAATTACTTTTGCGAAAAACTATTAACTGCGATATTGATATAAAAATATGTACCTGCAATTGTTATAATAATTATCGCATTATTTTATTATCAACTACAATTCATGCTTTGTTTTAATATCATCATTACTTGCAGAAACGATTTCCACGATATCTATCTGTAGTTTACAATACGAGTATGTATACTTATTATAGTCGAATTGATATTGGAAGCCTTTATAATCTTATAAAAGTCTTATGTTTGAGAAAAGTATCAGTCCTTGGAGAAATATCATACAAGTAGAAAAGAAACGTGGTTGTATAACTTCCTTTGCATCTGTACAGCTTAACAAAGATTCCATTTGGTATTAACAACGCTTAAAATAAATAATAAGCAATCAACTCTGAGCGAACAAAGTAAAAATGAGAAGTATATAACAGCGAAATATACTGTTGCTATTATTGTTAAACTTGTTATGATTCCACCATATCTGCTTCATTTCTATTAATTGGATCTCCTTTCAGTAATGCAATTATCATGCAATAGCGAATAGCATTGTATGCAATATAAGATAATATCCAAGATAAATCATACAATTTCAACTTTTAATGTTTAGTGCTGCCAAAAATGAAGGTGACTAGCTAAACACTGAGATTTTGTAGAAAGTAAAATAATTTTGTAACAATTCAAAATCTGCAAATTATACTTAAACAAAGCTACTATATCAACAATGCACTTATTAAACGCATTAATGCATCCCTTCATTTTATACCTATCAACAGAAATATAATACTAAGTTTTTGAATATTTATATTCTACTGGAAACACGATCAATTATTTTTTGCTAAATAAAAATCCTAAAAGGAACAATTACTGGACTACTAATGGAAATTATATTATTAAAGCTAATTTGTTGCTTCACGAGTAAAACTGTTATCGTTATTTTAAAATTGATTAATACTCGGTCACCAAGGATCAATTATTTAAGAAGCATTAAGTGAAATAATTAGTAAAACATCCACGGAATATAGCATATATTCAACTTAGAAAATAAAATAATATCTGTACTAATTAAATGCGCATGATTTTATTAAATAATCAAGCAAATCTTCTCTTGTCGAACAGTTTAAAACTATCGAAAACATGTAAAGTGATCTTAGATAAGAATAATTACTGTATCAAAGAATAAATTAACTATAAGTACATGCGAGACCCTTAACTTTTTCAATCAGAATACAGATGGAACTAGGTAAGAGACTCGTTCTTTCTCATCAGAATTTTGATGAATCTTCTTTGCTACATTCTATGAATATCTGACGCATTACGGCCGAGTAGATGTTAAATTATGAATTCTGTAAGGAAAGAACTCTGACAGTGTGCGCGATTAAAATCTCACAATTTAATTAAAAAACCTTGCAGAAATTCGGTGAACATTGCAGCAAATAATCGTAGAATTTCGGCTTTAACTGATAATGAACGAATATTCAAACTATTGAAATTTCTTAACTCGTTCTCAATTTAAATATGCAAGAATCGATGAAGAAAAATTCGACCTATATAACAAATTTTTATTATGTATGATTATTTTATGTATGAATTTTTTAGCATACCAACGCGCATTCTTTTCACTACAAACATATATTTGTCAATTATATAACAAAAATATAAATATATCTGTTTTTTAATGCCAAACGTAGCGAACCATAAAAGCGACTATGTGCATCGTCTCAGAAAATTGATAACAATGTAATTACTTCGATCAATTCCCGCGAAAGTGTTTTCATTATTTTGACAACTGTAAAATGAGAAACTAGTTGTTTGACAGTGGTGTAAGTTCGGTGTTAAATAAATCATTCGGAAGAAAACGCTGCGCGGTCATTAATCCGATAACAAAAGAAAAATTCGATTACTCCGCAGAGCGACGAGTTATAATTAAAGTCGTCGAGCTTATGGGGTTATCAAGCTTCTGAAAGGGGCGGAAAAGGCGCAGCGCCGAAACAGCGCGAGGTTATCGTCAACTGTACAGCGCGCGGTAGATGGTACCCCCGGAAAAGTAAAACGGCGGGCGTCGCGCGAATATACATAACGAAGACCGAAAGCTTCCCTTTCCTACACTCTCCGCATCTCAATTATTCTTTTACAGTGGCGGAAGCGCGGCCGGGTTCCCCCGCGACCCGACAATTCGCGAATAAAAATCGTATCAAAGAACCGTGACACGGGGATTGTAAAAACCGGGTGGTCGGGGGCGTAGAATGACTTCGTCCGGCAGAATGAGCGGAATGTGTGAAATCTCGAGGAAAACGCGCGCGAAAGGATAGAGTGGCGGCGTGCCAACCTGACGAATACGAATTCGGTTTTGCTTCGGGGATATTTCACTGTCGGCGCGCGGCACCGTTACATTCCGCGGAACGTAGCGCGAACATGTTCCAACGAAACGTCTCATTCGGAGCTCTGGACGAAACGAGTTGAGAAATATGGCGACCGTCGAAGCAACGAAACCGCGAGACGAATGTTTAACAACGAACCCTCGGCCAACAAATGGTTTTCGATGATCCTAGTTTAAGGGCTTAGAAGTTTAGGAGCATCCTAGTTTAGGATGGAAGTTTAACCCATTCGCTGCCAAGGATGAGTATACTCGTCTTTGGCAGGGTGTCACGCATTGCCAGGACGAGTATACTCGTCCTACTTTAAATATATTGTAACATGCAGGCTTTTGAATTAGCAAATCTTTTGTGGCCACAAACAAAAATATAAATATGTAAGAAACTTGAAAAAATACTACAAATAAAATTTTTTACAAAAATAATACTTTATTTCTTATAGAGAATGATAAAATATAAATGATGAAATATAAATGGTAATGGGAATGACTTCATATAATTTAGGCTTGACAGCGAATGGGTTAAGTTGGAAATTGGTGTCTCAACCCTTTCGATACAATTGGATATATTCGGCGACCATGCGATGACCAGTATAAATAACAGAATTTTACATAAATATCTCTTAATATTAAAGTTGCAAACTACACTTCTTGTTAAAGAAAACCGTTGTTTTATTAAGCACAGTTTTTACTTAACGCTCAGGAAAATCTTCATATAAAGGAGGATTGACCATGTGTGAATTTTCGGCACATCGCCTCGTACGGACAAAGTGCTCATACCGAAAGGGTTAATACTCGCGGGTCAAAGTGACCCTACAATCGACATAAGCGGCATAAAGGGAACAATATGTTGGAAAAACACTCGACAATGTTTCAGCATACAATATACTTTACGCTTCTATTTTTACAAGATTATATTTTATATGCTGGCCTGTTTATCGTTTAAATGTATTGGCATTCTCTATATCATGTTTATACAGATCGTGACTATCTTTATTACGTGAATTTGATCTAACTTATGTCGGAGTTGTAAAATCGTCTAATTAGCGGATTAAATAAATAAAGAAGGAGAAGGTAGTTTCAGAAAATTCTTTTATCTATAATTGGATTTCGAACATATTAGTGCAAATAGATGCGGTAACCAAAGCCAATACCAACAAGATTGAAGTTGAATACAATGCGAGCTCCATAAAACATCGTACAAGCGAACGGCTAATTAAGTTTATATTACTTTCCAATTAAACCGAGTGCACAACGAAAGTCTTGTAAATCGAATTCATTACATTCTTGCAGGATGCTCTTCATAAAACGTTCTATTCCTAATTCTCTATATTGTCTTCAGCCGAAACTTTAATAAAAGGTCGTTTAGATGGTAACGAAAACATATCGTGTTATTATTAAATTGCGAATTTTATGCACTGTGACAACAACTGTTAGGTGGAATTTAAAACAGTTTTTTAGAAATTAAAGCAGAAAAGATAAGAATACTTATTAATTGTTAATAAGTTTAAAATTGTTATTTACGATCGATAGACAATTTTGATTTTCCATAGAGAACCTCAGTATATTCAATAATAAATAAATTATCTAATAATAAATTATACTACGTATGATTATGCAAAATCAAAATTTTCTACCTCGATCGCAAGAAACAACAGAGAAATAAGAAATTTCTCTTCTAAATATTTTTCATAAGTTGAAAATAATCTAATAGCATTGTTAAATCTTTTTGCTTCATTTACTGTTCTGCATTATATTTAATCATTTTTCTCATAAACTCATAAGCTCTGAGGCTCGACGCGCCATTATAGTGACTTTCGCGGATGTTTCGTGCTTTATTTAATTGTATTATTAATTATTAAAGTACACGATTAAAGTGAAAGCGTATATATAGGATACACTGAAAAAAAATATATGTGTATGTATATGTATATGGCTATACTAAGAAAAATACATATTAACCTTCTATGAGTTATCTTTTAGGTTACATAGTAATATATTTTGAAATGTAGATATTAGGTTGGAAACTATGAAAC